>NC_071087.1:62113492-62413492 GCF_027358695.1 Spea bombifrons
CACACACACCACCCCTTGCCCTTCAGCTATTTTCCATGCAGGAGATGTGTTTTCAACTGAACTCGTCTCCCTGCACATTATATACTTCTCTCCAGGGCTGGCTCAGCAAAAGTTGTTTAAAAAGGTCTATTGAGACTACCATACGCATGTGCAGCAGGGGCTCCCATTGATTTCAAGGGACATTTTTCAACAAAAGTTTTTAAATTAACAATAATGTATTATCTTGCTACATTGCATAAATAAATTGTAATAATAATAATAATAATCACCCAAAGAACTGGCGAACTGGAGAAAAGGTTTGAGGCAGAAGAGATAGCACTGTCTAGTTCAGTTGTATAGTCAGTAGTCACTTTTGCACTGAGTTATAGTTTAATTGGTTGGAGAGTCCTCTGACGTGATTTGCTGACGTTTGCTACAGAGTCTATTTGTACTTCTAATTTGGTTGCTAGGAATGTTTTCTGATTCAGTGTTCCTCACAGCATTTATTGTCACTTGAGATTTAGCTTGTGTAGAAAGTCTTTCTTTCTTTCTTTCTTTCTTTCTTTCTTTCTTTCTTTCTTTCAGAATGAGTGTTTGGTCAAATCTGTTGATGTCCCTTTATTGATACCTGAGACTTCTTTGGATGCTGCTGTTGCTGAAGATATTGTGTTCAGCATTGAAGGAGATCTCCTTGCATTAATTGTGATTCTACCTGGGGGATTAGTTACTACAGAACTTTTGGTCATCTCTGTTAAGATGCCTTGTGATATGTTTGTCGTTTCATCTGATATTGGGGTTTTTGTTGAGCTCTTACTTATCTCCATTGTAGATTTTGATGCTATCTTTGAATGGGTATGTGATGTAGAGGTTTCTGTAGAACTGACTACCAATGGAAATATCAAACTTTCGGAGGAGCTTGAAGTGTGTGCGGTGAGCTAGTTGTGCGGCCGTTAAGCAGCCTTCGTGCGGCAGTCACTCTACCGGCTCCTGATGATATTAAAACGGCGGGCGTGCACGCACTGCACCGCCCAATGGCTGTACATTTCATCCCACCCCTTTTAAGACGTGGGGCGAAGAGCTGAGGCATGGCCATTGGGCTTGACTGCCGCACGACGCAGGGGCGTACCTAGAGTATTTCGCACCTGTGGCACATCCTGTATGTGGCACCCCCCCACACACACACACTTTAAAACTGCAAAGTTTCTATGGTTAGGCAAACATTGACAGGGGTACAGCATAATTGTTATCATTATATACTGAGGCAGACATTGACAGTGGTATAGCATAACTGTTATTATTATATACTGAGGAAGCCATTGACGGGGGTACAGCATAACACCTATCTCTATATACTGAGGCAGATATTGACGGTGGTACAGCATAACACCTATCACCATATACTGAGACAGACATAGATGGTGGTACAGCATAACTGCTATCATTATATACTGAGGCACACATTGACTGTGGTATAGGATAACTGTTATCATGGTATACTGAGGCAAACATTGACTGTGGTACAGCATAACTGTTATCATATACTGAGGCACACATTGATTGTGGTACAGCATAACATCTATCATTATACACTGAGGCAAACATTGACGGTGGTATAAGATAACTGTTATCATTATATATTGAGGCACGCACCGACAGTGGTACAGCATAACACCTATCACTATATACTGAGGCACACATTGACGGTGGTACAGCATAACTGTTATCATTATATACTTAGGGATTATGCTGTACCACTGTCAATGTGTGCCAGACACGGACAATACTGCAGTACAACCCCTATCACTATATACTAAGCCAAACATTGATGTGGTGTAGGCCTACCACTTCAGTGACTGGCTTAGTATATAGTATGGATGCACCGAAATGAAAATTCTGGACCGAAACTGAAAATTCAGCATTTACTTGGCCAAAACCGAAAAAAAAAACTTTTTATGTCCTGATGAAAGTCTGAAAATAAAAGACTGAAACGTTGACTTGTAAAACAGCTTCTTGAGATTTATTGAAATCAAGTCCCACGAGTGGCGGCAGCTATTCTTGGAATGTATATGCATCACTGCTACAGTTACCAAGCACCGGGCAGAGTATTTAAGGTTGGTGTGCAATTGTGTATCTTGGATTCTATATATATAATTGTTAACAGCAATCAAAATCCTACCATGCCCAGGTTCTAGCATGTGCTGGCTGACTTAGCATGATAGGAGTGTGATTGCTGTTAGCAATAATATATATATTAATACTGTTATTGAATTTTTCTGTCCAATTTTAGTGTGTGATTTACTTTTAATAAAAGTATTGTTAACACACCAAAGTTGGACCAAAAAAAAAAAATAGGAATGATAGGAATGTGATTACAGCCTCCCTATGCCATGCCATCCCCCCACACTTACACACCCATGCTATCACACACATACTCATTCACAAACATTCAGCATAAACTACAGCATAACACCCATCACTCTCACACACTTACTAATCCACTCTCCCTGAATATTTTCTTACCTTTCCTCTGTCACTTTTCCTCCTCCTCCTCCTCCTTTTTGTTCTTCCTCTTCTTCTTCTGTGTCCTGTCCTTCCGGTGCAGTGAGCGCGGAAGATGGTGGCTTCAGTTTTGTGCACCAAGATTTGACCTAAAGGCCCGACACACAGCCACAGTTGCCGCGCGCATCGTTTCTGGAGGTGTGCCGGCACCCCTCAGTTGAGCGGCACGCGGGGCGGTCCGCCCCCGCCAGGTACGCTACTGGCACGACGGCCGCATTCAATCCCGTTGGCAGCCGCTTAGTTTTGCGGCCGCTTTGAATGTTCGTCTGCCGGCCATCTGGCCGGCCTGCCCGCTACTGCAATGATGCAAGTGATAGGAGGAAAATTTATTTACCTATTCTTTCACAATGCAATGATTCAATCAGCTTCTATGACTGAGCACCGGAAGGTCATGTGATGCCGGTGTTCCATCATAGAAGCCCCAGCGGAAGTGCCAGTAGTAGCGGAGGTTGTGTTAGGGGAAAACAAAAAGGCTTAGTGGAATGGAAAAACGAGGACCAAGAGTGGGTCCATTCGGTCTGAGGTGTGCCAAAACCGATGTACCAGGTAGGCCAGAGAGGGCAAAAGAAGAAGACACAAAGTTAGTCGTACCATAACTTTATTAATAATACAAAGCATGACAATAAGAATGACCATAATTAAAGAGTGAGTGATACGAAGGCATTAGGCATTTTCAAGGTTGTGGAATATAAAGAGAGAAACAGGAGGAGTTCCAACGTTTTAATAACATGGGCTGGAACCTTATTCTTAGAAAGCGCCGATGCTGCCCCGATTTGAAATGAGTTAAACCGAAAATGCGAGCGGGTTAAGGCCAATCCTGGAAAGTAAAAGTCTAACATATGTGATAAATGTGACTAACGACAACGGCTCCCTGGGAAAGGTCAAAAGAGGACTGTCACTCGGCCTACCGGTCAAAAACAACAACAAGGCTTCCTGCCTTGTGGAATTATCCGCATCACAAAATTAAGATGACCTATAAGGGATTGCAATTGAAGTTTTGAACACGTATCAGACCTCATGAAAATCTGGATGATATCCTGGATTCTCTTGAGCTTAACACTAGGCAGGCTGGCATCCATTTTATTCAAATTCAGAACTATCCCCAAGAACTCTAAGACGGTAACTGGACCTGCCGTCTTATGGTGGGCTACCGGGATAGTTACTTACAAAGATGAGAGAGGCCTGTAATTTTCACCATAGGTACACTTCAACTATGAGACACAGAATGAGACAACAAAGTCCATAAATCACATTGTCTGATTTTTAAAGAATTTATTTGCAAATCATGGTGGAAAATAAGTATTTGGTCAATAACAAAAGTTCATATCAATACTTTGTTATATACCCTTTGTTGGCAATGACAGAGGTCAAATGTTTTCTGTAAGTCTTCACAAGGTTTTCACACACTGTTGCTGATATTTTGGACCATTCCTCCATGCAGATCTCCTCTAGCGCAGTGATGTTTTGGGGTTGTCGCTGGGCAACACAGACTTTCAACTCCCTCCAAAGGTTTTCTATGGGGTTGAGATCTGGAGACTGGCTAGGCCACTCCAGGACCTTGAAATGCTTCTTACGAAGCCACTCCTTAGTTGCCCGGGCGGTGTGTTTGGGATCATTGTCATGCTGAAAGACACAGCCACGTTTCATCTTCAATGCCCTTGCTGATGGAAGGAGGTTTTCACTCAAAATCTCACGATACATGGCCCCATTCATTCTTTCCTTTACACGGATCAGTCGTCCTGGTCCCTTTGCAGAAAAACAGCCCCAAAGCATGATGTTTCCACCCCCATGCTTCACCGTAGGTATCGTGTTCTTTGGATGCAACTCAGCATTCTTTCTCCTCCAAACACGACGAGTTGAGTTTCTACCAAAAGGTTCTACATTGGTTTCATCTGACCATATGAGATTCGCCCAATCCTTTTATGGATCATCCAAATGCTCTCTAGCAAACTTTAGATGGGCCCGTACATGTGCTGGCTTAAGCAGCGGGACATGTCTGGCACTGCATGAGTCCCTGGCTGCGTAGTGTGTTGCTGATGGTAGCCTTTGTTACTTTGGTCCCAGCTCTCTGCAGGTCATTCACTAGGTCCCCCCGTGTAGTTCTGGGATTTTTGCTCACCGTTCTTGTGATCATTTTGACACCACGGGGTGAGATCTTGCGTAGAGCCCCAGATCGAGGGAGATTATCAGTGGTCCTGTATGTCTTCCATTTTCGAATAATTGCTCCCACAGTTGATTTCTTCACACCAAGCTGCTTGCCTATTGCAGATTCAGTCTTCCCAGCCTGGTGCAGGTCTACAATTTTGTTTCTGGTGTCCTTCGACAGCTCTTTGGTCTTGGCCATAGTGGGGTTTGGAGTGTGACTGTTTGAGGTTGTGGACAGGTGTCTTTTATACTGATAACAAGTTCAAACGAGTGGAGGACAGAGGAGACTCTTAAAGAAGATGTTACAGGTCTGTGAGAGCCAGATATCTTGCTTGTTTGTAGGTGATCAAATACGTATTTTAACGAAGAATTTACCAATGAATTCATTAGAAATCCTACAATGTGATTTCCTGCATTCTTTCCCCCTATTCTGTCTCTCATAGTTGAAGTGTACCTATGGTGAAAATTACAGGCCTCTCTCATCTTTTTAAGTGGGAGAACTTGCACAATTGGTGGCTGACTAAATACTTTTTTGCCCCACTGTAAATGCTAAAGGTCAGGACAAATTCCAGGACGGACAACTTCTTGGCCAGTCTGGGGTCTTTAGCTTTAAGCACTACCGACACTTCGCCGCAGGAAAAGGCTTTATTATCCGCCAGGTCGTGGGAGCTTATGAGAAGGGAGACCAAGATAACGTCCTTCCCTTCCAGGATAACCTTCCTAAGATTCCCCTAGAACCGGCATCTGACGTACCTGACCCCAAGGTCCCAGCAGGGGGCGTCCCGAGCTAGGTAGTGTCTGAAAGGGGGAGGGAAGTGCGGGACTGTCGCAGCAGGCTGGTTTTCCAAATCGGTTAGCCTCTCTTGAATCGAAGAGACTGAGCCACCAATGAGGTAAGCATATCTCTCATCTGAGCCAAGTCCACTGAAGTAGACTGCCAAGTACTAGATCTAAGAGGACGAGACTGGGGAGTTGAAAACAGTAAGCAAAAAAGTTCAGTTTTTTTGCGGAGGCCGAGAACGGAATGCCTCTCCTAGTTAATTTGGCCGTTAATTTAGGAATTGTTCATGCTCGGAGAGAAGGATAGCAAGGCATGGAGGACCTATCCTCTTGATCAGATTGGAGCAACATTCTAAGAATACATGGAAAAGGAACCTCATTAGATACCACAAGTTCTAAACTAACTTCAAGCTAATTGGGCTCTGCGATAGAGCGGGACGAAAACGTAGATGCCTAACTAGCTACCTGTGAGGCACGAACTATTAGCTCGAGGGACGTAACCTCCAAACGAGGAGGGGAGATTGCCTCGGGTTGGGGAGGAGGGGAACTGGCTAATGTCGAAGGGGCAGGCGACCTAGGCAGTGACGTAACGAGATCTTGAAATGCCTATTAACTAACTTACTAACTAGAAACCAAGGATAAAAACCCTCGGCAAATTACCTTATCTTCGAATCTAGCAGAGAAGTCCGGGCTTCAAACAACCGGAACCGACCCGTGGATAGTCTAGAATACGTAAGAAAAACCAGCATACCTTCACTATCCACATAAGAGAAGAAGAGCCAGTACCTGAAAAAACGTTCCCCTTGATAACTGCTTCGGGGGGGTGCATAGGTAACGGAACCTACCGCAGCAAAATACATATACACAAACCATGTTACCTGGGAAAACTTGACTACAATGAATCAAGTAACAAAACAACGAGGGGTTAACTCCTCAAATTGAGTGTAACCCTACATAACCCTGGCCATCCGTAGACCTTTATAAATACATGACATACAAATGCAGAAACCCGCATGATGAAAACCCATCACACAACCCACTGACAAGTTGTAATGTACATAGCGAGTGACCTGAAGAGAACCATGTAGGGAACCAGTCCATGCGTATGACTAAGCCCAGAAAAAGCGACCGGCAGGTAAAACAAAGTATGCGGTTGCGAAAGTATGTTAATAAAAAACGAACCTTCACAGCCACGCGCAGGACAGAATATGAAAACATACCTTCCGTACAACCACCCACCGACCAACCTTATAGGCTCACAAAATGAAAAACGGCCAGAATGAAAAATAGACATGAAACTGGACTGTTCGACAGTTAAAAGAGGGCTACCGCATAGATTGGACTCACAGTAGTTGTATGCATTTGCAGGTGTAGTGTGTACCAGGAGCTGTGCCCCGGAGTAGGGGTTGAGAATGTAGTACGATGAGGATCCCTCCCTGCTGTTAGGAAGATAATGGGGTTAAAACGTTGCTGAATGCCAGCCGGAGCAGGAAAGTTACTTGCATAAACGTGTAACACGAGTTGCTAGCCCCTGTCGTGTAGGGATGATTGATTAGAGCGGAAAAATTGTGGGGGACCATGTCCTGAAAATAACCGCAGGGGAATCAATACATCATTCAAAACTTAAATATAAATCCCAAGTTAATACTGGATGTAACAGGATGTAGATACGTATATGTATGGACCCGATAATTCTACCCATGGTAACGAGATGGATAGTATACTGATACTGTCAATATAACACGTGAACGCGAAACATCGAAAGGAAATTCATATGAATGAACCAAAACGAAATTCCCGAAAAAACCAGAAAATCGAGTATAATCAGATTATAGTAGTAACAATCAGTTTGAAAAACAGCCAGCAGAGGGCAGGGAAACAGCATATGGAACGAATTAACAATAGCTTGGACGTATATGACCTGAGCCGAAGTCAGACTTCTCTCAGCCGGTCGTCAGACCGGTGCACCGCCAGGAAAACTACCGGCGCACCACCAGAGCTGCTGGAGACTGCCGAACCGCCTGAAGAATACGCCGTCGGACAAAAACGTAAGTGGACTCACGAAGTGCCGGAAGTAACCGTTACTTCCGTACAGCGACCTCAACGTTAGGCGCTGTAATGTAGCTGTGGGAGGGAGAGGTGTCAGCCCCTCCCACAACTACAGACTAATATACATTAGCCTTCACATTTGTCTGCTCGCAACGCACAGACAACCTCCGCTGCTGCCTGCATTTCTATGGTGGAGCACCGTAAGGTGGAGCAGGTGCTCTGTCATTTGGCATAGCCAGTGACCGTCTGCGCGATGCTCGCAGACAACAGTAAAGTCATGTCATGCCGGTGCTCCATCATAGAAGCCTCGGCGGAAGTGCCGGCAGCAGCGGAGGTTGTCTGCGTGCATTGCACAGACGCTCACCGGCTGCCAGGTAGAGGGAAGCAGATGCACGCAAGGACACTTCCGCTGGGGTTTCTATATGGTAGAGCACCGGAAGGTCATGTCACCGTGGCGCTCCGTCATAGAAACCATCAGAGGAAGTGCCGGCAACAGCATAGGCTGACAGAGAGGAGGATCTGGGTCCCCTGCAGCGCTGCAGGGGATCTGGATCTTAGTCTTGTAGTCAGACCTCTATTTGAGGTCTGATTAGAAGACAACCTTGAATATAATACGAGGGGTATTTTTCATATGCGCTGAAAAAAACTTTGTCTTATAATCGAGCAAATACGGTATATATACAGTGTGTGTGTTGTATATATTTTAAACATTTGTAGACTCCCGATGGGATCTTGGGGTTTCGACCCTATATCATGATTGGGTCACTGAGTGAAGGTGTCACCATACCAAATGTGGTGTTTTTTGCTTTAGAAGGACTCTGTTAGTTACTTTGAAGGAGAGTTGCACTTTAATCCTTTTTGTCCTTCCTGACTAATGATGCCATCATGAAAATAGTTGGCTTTAACGCTGTTATGATGGTATGACATGTAATGTTAGAATCCTTTTGAAACATTGGCCAGTGCACAAAACCTAATAGTACCTAGTGCAATATACTGCCTTGCATTCCCAGCCGCTACTGAGCCTACTAGAGTCCTTACATGTACACAAAACACTTCCTGAAAGCATGGAAGTCTTGTGTTTGGCAACTTCTTAAAGTCTAGCTAAAGGAAAAGATTTGTATTTGGCTAATATGGCTGCCTGCGCAAATGGCATAAAAAATTAATAAAGGGTGTTTGCATGTTAGCAGCTTATCAGTTGTTATACAAGTTTTTTCAGTGTGTGTTGTATTGTTTCTCTCTTTGTTTTTCTTATTATTTTTGTCTTCTTGCTCTCAATTAGTAGCCTATACTGGAGTACTTTTGTGTCATGTATTTATGGAGTTGAGATGGAGTGTTTTTTAAGGAGCATATGAGCAGATCCCCATTTTCTTATTTGTATAACTATCCAACATTAACCTGATATAGCTTAAAATGAAGATGTGGACCCACCAGGGCAAGTTAAAGAACCCTTAAATGCACTGGTTTCTCCACAACTGAACCACCTTCTACATACCTTTCCTTATATCAAGGAGAAAAATATCTGTCCCAGTCTCATTGAAATGTACTCCACCCTTCTAAGACCACAGGGAATTATCCCACTCCAGATCTGGATAAGGCAGATAGATTATTAAAGGTTAGTAAAGGCCCCATGTTGTCACTATGTAGTTCAACCCTACTATTCTTAAGGAGCTCCACCCGCAATTCCAGTGCTACCACCACTGGAAAAGTTGTAGAAAAACATGTTTCTTGCTATCCCTGACCCTTTCCAAAACTCTAGTCAGAGGGCCCCCGAAAATAGGCCACATAACCTTCTGAACCTGCTGCAGATTATACATCTCAAGATCCCCATTACTACCTCCTTCATCCAAATTGTACTCCTGTAAAATGTGCTCCAAATCACTAGGTCATCCCTAAACTCCCTAGTAATTCTGATAAAATGGTGAGGAGCCTCCACACCTGCCATACACAGTACCAATTGCCTAAAGAATACCCCCATGGGTATTAAAAAAAAAATTAAACTTTTTTTAACTGACTGAAATTTTAAAATCCATGGCATAGGCACTGAGAATATGGCTACTGATAACATACCCAATAAACACGCAAAGACATTATTCTTTAGAATGTGAAAAGGCCACAGCACTTTATTAATTTAGACAGACTGTGACACACAAATAACAAAGATAAAACCGGGACTGGCACACAATTATACTCTGGCCATTTAAATGTCTGAAATTTAACCCCTGCCAGTCCCAGACATAAACAATATACGAAAAGAACAGTACCCCTTAAACATAAACAACTTAATACACATGCCGACAATTACCCCCAAGCCGTAAAGTCTCCAATAGCAAGGGGATCGGCTAACTCCAATTCCCCAGGGACCCAGCCCATCAGGGAACGTTTAAACAAAACACACATCCAAAACTGCCCCCTTTTGTCCTGCGGCCCCTCCAATTTTCTGTTACTTTCTTTGTTCTTCATGCTGACTGCCTCCGCTTGGCTGAAAACCCGTGCAGGAGGAACTGAACACCACCTGATAAAATACAAAACAACGAAAAACCCCGAAAACACAGAACAGACACAAACATGGGGAGGGAGGGAAACTTTCCTTCTAAATTCAATAAATTGTGATGCTGTGATGCTGTGTGTACTGTTTATATAATGTTCCCTAAACAACAACTAATGTATCCATACGTGTGTCCCAAAAGACCATAACCAAAGAGGACATTCTAAACCTTTGGGACTTGCATCTGGTGCCAATTGCCTAAAACGGGCCCACTGCTGCATCAGTGACCTCGTTGCGCACACCTGCAATATGCACAGCCCGAATGCAGACATTCAACTGTAAACACCGAAGTACTAAATGCTGCAGTAACTTAATAACAGGAGGAGATGAAGAGGACAGATTGGTGATAGCTGCAACTACACCAGCATTGTCACAACGGAATTTTACCTTATTATTCCTGAAACTATTACCCCATAACTCCATGGATAACACTCTAAAAAGACAAGATTCTTACAGATGTCACTTAATTCCCAGGCCTTTGGCCAAACCTCGGCGCTCCATTGTCCTTGAAAATAAGCACAGTACCCAATTGCACCTACTGCGTCCGTAAAAAGCTCAATTTAACTGTTAAAAATGGAATCCTCCATCCAAACTGATCGTCCGTTGAACTCCTGCAAAAACGTGTCCCAAACAAGCAAATCATCTTTAAGCTCCCCTGACAAACGAATAAAATGGTGAGGTGCCCGCACTCCAGCCGTAGCCATCCCCAAACATCTACAAAATATACAACCCATTGGGATGATTCGGCAGGCATAATTCAGCTTGCCTATTAAGGACTGCATTTGCCGTGAAGTAACTTTTTAGCACCCCTAAACAAACTCACCCAGGCCCTTAAGTCCTGCACCTTTGCAGCCGGGAACCGAAATGTCATTGTAAGAGAGTCAATCTCAATCCCTAAAAAATGTAACCTCGTGCAGGGGCCCTCCGTTTTGTCTGGAGCCAGAGGAACACCAAAACGCCCAAACACATGCTGTACCGTAGCTAATAACATCCCACAAACATTAGAGTCAGGAGGACCAACACACAAGAAATCGTCTAAATAATGTATAATTGATGAGACTCCCGCTTCGACACGCACTACCCACTCTAAAACTGAACTAAACATTTCAAAATAATGACAATAAATAGAGCAACCCATGGGGAGGCACTTGTCAACAAAATAACTACCCTTCCAAAAACATCCTAATAAGTGAAAACAGTCAGGGTGTACTGGCAATAAACGGAAGGCCGCTTCTATATCAGTTTTAGCTAATAAAGCCCCCTTTCCACACTCTCTCACCCGCCAAATGACGCGTAAGTAACACGACAAAGATCCTTATCGATGTCATCATTCACTGACCCCCCTTTTGGGTAAGAAAGGTGGGGAATAAGCCGAAATTTACCGGGTTCTTTTTTGGGAACAACGCCCAGCGGGGAAACTCGAAGGTTATCTAAAGGGGGGGAAGGATAAGGGCCAGCAACTCCCTCTAGACTGACCTCCTTGAACAATTTTTCTTGAACCACCCCTGAGAACTCCAGAGCCAACTTCAAATTTCGTAAAACAAGCTGAGGAGGCGCGTCCTTAAAAGGAATCCTAAAACCCTCTTTAAAACCGGAATCAATTAACACAGCCTCATCCCTTAACTTATACTGACTGAGCCACGGAAGCATCCTTTCCCACATCACCGGAGTCTTCCCGTTTACTGCTAGCTCCCTGGGTCTTACCGACCTTCCCTTTTTTAACACAACGGGACAAAGGGTGGGAACCGGAGCATCCTGAACATTCATGTTTGAAACGACATGAAGCCCCCCACTTACATGACCCTGCATTAAACTGCCAGCAATATCCTTTTCTATTAGCTGCCGATGAAGCCCCTGCTGCTCCACCGGCAGCCCCTGGAAAGGACTGCCCGGCCTGTACGGGGCAGAGACTTTTAACCATAAGGCTATGTCTTTATGATCCCAACGAATAGAAGGGCGAAGGGCTATCCTCTGCCGGAATTGTTCATCATACCTAATCCAGGCCTGACCCCCGTAGACCCTGTAAGCTTCTCCAATACTATCCATATAACAGAACAAAGATGAACAACATTCAGAGGTTTTCTCACCTATCACACTAGCAAGTATGGCGAATGCCTGCAACCAATTTGAGAATGTGCGGGGTATCAGGCGGTAACGCCGCTTCTCCTCTTCCTCTTTCTTTTCTTCCAATTTAGCTGACATATCCAAGTTAAAGCGCTCTAGAGGAAGCAATGAAAAAATCTCCACATATTCACCCTTCCAGATCCGTTCCCTGACCTCTTGTTTAAGATGAGCCCCAAGAGGCCCCTCAAAGCACACATAAACCTCACATCTAGCTGAATCTGACAACCTAACCTCTTCCTTACTTTTTACAACCTCAGTACTGCTTTTTTCAACTTGAGGACTGGCAGCCTCAGGGGCAGTAACCGCTGGAACAGACGCAACAGTTCCAGACGAACCCTCAATTCGTCTTGTGCCAATCGAATTGTCCCATACTGCTACAGGTGAAGGGGATAATGATGCCGGGGAAGCCAATGCAGCACACTGACCCAAAAGATCCCTGACCGAAACCAACAATGATCCCAGCTGACCCTGACTGCCAGACAATACAGCATTGCTTGTATCCCTAACTGAACCCACAGACCTTGTGTCACCCCTGTTAGCATTAAGACAAGGTGTAGTGTGGTGCTGTGTGGGTACTGTAGTTCCAGTGTCCTCAATAAACTCACTGAGCTGTCTCTCAGCCTGTGGAGCAGCCGTTCCTCCTGCAGATGCTTCCTGTCTTGCTGGTTGTGAAGATGCCGTTGATTGCAGGATCCCTGGAGCTCCTGTCGCGCCATTAAGTGCCACGCCGTCCTGGCACGAGACCTGGCATGCCCTCTCATTCGCCTATCTCAGGCCATGTCATGCCGCCCTTTTCTGCCTAGCTGTCTCCTGGAACATGCAACCCTTCAACTTAAGTGCGATCATGACTGTCCAACACCTCACATCATTATATGCCGTCTTTTGTTCATGTTTTCTTCTTTCCTTTTTTTCCCCTTTTCTTTCCTTGTTGTTTCAACACACATATTCCCCAGACATGCGTCATTTCATATTTTTCAAGTTTTTGTTTGCCACATTGGCACTTAGTTTGTGATTCTTGGAAAAAAACTAAAAAAGGCTTTACTCGGATTCACTATCTTTCAATGTCTACTGATTATACGAAGATACAACACACCAGCCCAAAGGCTCACTCACTTTTATTCGTCATTGAGGTTACGATGTTACCTTGATTGTACCTTTGTGCACTGATGTATAATACTTTGGTCTCCGCTGTACTTGCTCCTCTAACCTCTGTATGGTCGTTCTGTTTCCTCAACCGCGGACTCTAGGTGCGCTATATTTGCTTTTTGCTGTACATGTTGTTATCTTTTGAATCCGAATAAAAACGTAATTAAAAAAAAAAAATCCAGGAACAATGGTCCCAAACCTTTTCATGTGGCAGCTGAAAAGTCATCTATAGGCAATCTACCTCAGTCCCTAAGAAAAATTAAAATCCTTAAATCTTAGTCTAGTACAAGGGCCCCTAATTTTGCCAACAGCCAAAGACAGCCCTAACTTCACCATAACATGTTGTACCGTGCACAACAGTATCCCCAAAACCTGAGAACCCACTGGACAATACACAGGAAACCATCCAAATAGTGCATAATTAAGGGGACACGTCCTATTTAATTAATCATTCTAGGAAAGTGCTGAAAGGAACAGGAAATATAGCACACTACGGACAAGCATCTATCCACAGTAATGCCCCTTCCAATAACAACCCAAGACATATCCATGGCATCATTCACAGACCTCCTTTTAGTGTTAGAGAGGTGGTGAATTAGACAAAATTTACCTAATTCTTTCTTCAGGATGACAACTAAAGTTGAGACCCTAGAGATTTTGCATAGGAAGGAAACCATATAGACCCGCTATGCGCCCCAGGATTAATTATTTTCTAAGCTTCTGATCAATTACCCCTGGAATGAATCACCAGATTTCAGTCTCTCAGAAGCCACTTTCCATCTGCAGCCCTATAGTTATATTGCATGAGCCATGGTGCCATCATGTCTACTATAACTGGTGTCACCACCTTTTCCACTAGATCCAGAATCGTTATCACCTTTACCCTTTGTGAAGCATGGTAGTAGGGAGTGGGAGCCTGAAAAAACAGAACATTGATGTTTGAACCTGCATGAAGAAAGCTGTTTGCAAGAACTCTCATTGTATTGCCTGCGGTAGCCCTTTTTATTTGCTGGAGATGGTGTGCTACCTGTGCCACTGTCCCCTGATTGAAATAGCTGCCCCAAAGCTTTTACTTGTGCTGAGTTTGTCAGCCACAGCACTCTGTCTATCTTGTCCCAGCACATAAAGGGGTGCGCCACCTCTTTCTGAGGCAGTGTGACTAATTACACTGGCTAAAGTTGCATCTGCTTGCACCCGGTTATGGAATGTTCAAGGAATTACCACCTTTCTTCATCCTCCTTTTCTCCTCAACCTGTCCAAATTAAATTATTCTGGTGGTAATAATGAGAAGATATACACAATAATTTTATAGCAAGACAGGAGGCTTCGTATTTTGCATTAAACCTTCTTTACTGTTAACCTCCAGCAGCAAAACAGTTAACAGAGAAACATTAAAAAACAACCAATAGGAACACATGAACAGTCTATAAATGTCAGCACATCCAGAAACTCCTCCTCTTTCTTTGCTGCTTAACCTCCAGGTGAGAACATTCCTTTTTACATGTGGATATTCTTATATCCATTATTATATTTTATGTGAATTATTTTTCTGATTTGGTGTATATTTCTGTGTTTTTGGTGCTTTTTTCGGTACCTTCCTATCGGATTTACTTTGATTTTTAGTTTCCTTTCCCTTTACTTGCTACCACCTAGTGTCTTTTGGCCTTTACTTTATTTTACCTGATTTTATCTTGACTCCGCTGTTTCAGCGTTTCCTCCGTTGCTATCTCTGCCTGCGGGTGTTCCTCCTACTCGTTTCTGTCCTCCGCTCCGAGGCCACGTGCTGCCTCGCGGTTCTGCTATTCCCTTCATTGCCTCACGCGCCGGCTTTCGGCCGGCCGCGTGTGTTTTTTCTCCTGTCTCCCGGTCTCCCGGTCACTCGTTTCGGTGCCGCTTTGCGGTTTTTCGGTCCGGGGTCGCTTCTGCTTCCCCGTCCTCGGCCCGCGGCGCGGTGATTTCGGCGGGCTTGTGCTGCGGCCGTTTATTTCGGCCGTGACGCACTTGTCAGTTTTCACCGCGCTGCGCGCCATTTTGTCACGTTGTCACACATATCGGTATATATATATATATGTATTGTTTTGTGTAGGTTTATTTGACTCTGCTATTTTTCCTGCCTTGCCATTAGTGGCATTTTGTCTTGATTTTCAGGTTTTGTAGCAGGTGTTTTATTTTTAGGTCCACATCTCTGGCTATTAAAGTGGTATTACCTCAGGGATCTACTTACTGAACTTACACTACTGCCTATCTTTAAGATGGACCCCTGCTGCCTCTACCTGGGGTGAACCCCTGCTGCCTCTGCTTGGGGTGACCCCCACTGTTATTGGAATTTGATCCTAGCCTTCCCTGGCTTTGGAATTTGATATTTGCTTTACAGGTGCTTGCCACCTTGCTTTAGGGGTGACCCCCTTCCATTACACCTGACCTTTGTGGGCGAACCCCATTCTCCCACGGGCGAACCCCGTGTTTTGTTCCAGCCATATGATTATGGTTATTTCCACTCACCGCCTGTGTTTGTGTTATCCATAGAGTCACACCTGGGTGTAAAATGGCTGATGATTCCCAAGCTCAGATTCCGGCCGCGGTCCAGGCCTGGCTCCGCTCTGCACTGGCTGTATCTTTTCCTGACCACGCTGAGGAGCTCCAGTCTCGCTCCATCCAACCTCCTCCTTCCCCTACGGACGTGGAAGATGCGGAAGCTGGCGGCTCCGCTTCATCGGTTGTTGCCAGGTCTTCTCTCAAACGCTCCTGGACTGATGCCCCCTCTACATCTGGCAAGGGGAAGGCTCCGCTCAAGAAGTCTGGCGGCGCCGTTCTCCCTATCGTCTCTCCAACTGAGGATCTCACAGAGTATGAGATATTGGACGAGTACAGTGCGGGCTCCTCAGGTCCGACCTCGCCTGCTCGGGCTCAGGGCCTAGTGCCTGACCTCCCTAAGACCCGGCACACCCTGTTCAACGCACCAGACCAACCTTTTGAGGTGACGGACGATTGTGGCACTCCACTTTTCGACCCCAGGGCCCTGCGCCACCCACGCTCCTCTGAATGGACACCTTCGGCCCGTATTGCCGAGTTTCTAAGATTTTGGATCCGTCGTCCTCTTGACAAGGAGGTTCGTCAACGGTTACGTTCCGAGTGCCCTCGTCCCACCATTCAGGACAAGGTGTTACACACACCGGAGTTTGATCAACCGTTTGTTACATTCCTCACCAAGAACGGCAAAGACCCTCGTAAGGGCATTGAATTGGGGCTACGTTCCGCCCAGGACAAACTTTTGGATGTTTCTGGCCCTTTAACTCAGGTGTTCCAAATGGCAGATGAAGCCATAGCTGACGGCTCCTCCTTGGATCCCCATTTGGTCCGTGACTGGACCCAGAGGGCCCTATGTCTATTGGGCAATGCAAACTGTGCAATCTCCACGGAGTGGCGCAAGGCAGCCTTGTTTAAGTTGGATGCCAAACTGGCAGACCTCGCACCCAAGGAACTCGGTGCGGACGCTAAGGGCTTACTCTTTGGTGAGAAATTTATTAAGGATCTTAGTCAGCATGTTAACGTTTTTACGTCACTCACCAAGGCCCAGAGCAACATGAGGCGAGTCTTCAACACGGGGAACCGTTTTTCCTCCAGAGCTGGTCGGCAGAGGGGTCGTGCCACCAGCAGATCGGCCTCGTATGGCGCAAGACCCCGATTCCCGGAAGCCTCCACTGTTTACCGCTCACAGTACCGGCTCCCTTTCCCCAGAGGTGGATCCAGAGGCAGGGGCTACTCATCCAACAGAGGAAGATCAGCCTCAGGTAAGACTCACCTCTTTTCTTCCTCATATTCCTATCGCTGGTCGTCTCGCCCATTTTTCCCATGTCTGGTCCCGGCTCACGTCGGATCCTTGGGTTCTGCAGACCGTAGAGGGTTTCCGTCTAGACTTCCTCTCTCCTCCCCGTCAGGATTTTGTCCCTCGGTTTCCCAGGTTGTCTCGCGCGGCGGCGTCCCTGGTTCATTCCGAGCTTTCGTCCCTTTTGGTGAAAGGAGCCATAGAAAGAGCCGAGTCTCCGCCCCGGTTCCTCAGTCACGTCTTTCTGGTGCGCAAGAAGTCGGGGGATTTTCGCCCCGTCATCAACCTCCGGTCCCTCAACCGGTACGTTGTGTATCGACATTTCAAGATGGAGGGGATCCATCTCCTCCGCGACCTTCTCAGGGAGAACGATTGGTTCTCCCGTCTCGACCTCAAGGACGCTTACCTGACGGTTCCCGTTCATCGCGACGATCGAGGTTTCCTGCAGTTCCGCTGGCAGGGCCGCCTTTGGCAGTTCACTTGCCTCCCTTTCGGACTCAGCTCGGCTCCATGGTGCTTCACAAAGCTCATGAAGCCGGTCATGGAGTTCCTCCGGGCGCGCGGTATCCGCTCCATCATTTACCTGGACGACATCCTTCTCATGGCCCAGGATGTCGATTCACTTCGGCGAGATACTTCCCTCGCGGTTCATCTTCTTCAGGACTTGGGTTTCGTTATCAACGAGACCAAGTCGGTCTTGACCCCGACGCAGACCATACAATTCCTCGGTTTCTCGGTAGATTCGGTGGCGGCGGCGGTTCTCCGACTCCCTCGCGAGAAGGTCCTGGGCATAAAGAAGGAGATTCGCAGGCTCCTTCGTGGCGGCCTGGTTTCACTTCGAAATCTCGCCAGGGTGATCGGCCTCCTCTCGGCCTCGATTCAGGCCATTTTCCCGGGACCGCTCCACTACCGGGCCCTTCAGCGGTTGAAGACGCGGCATCTTCGCGTATCGGCTTCCTACGATGCGATGATCTCCTTGTCAGACGAGGCTCGCTTGGAGCTCCATTGGTGGTTGGTCCACATGGACGCATGGAACGGCCGTGCCATTTTCGGGTCAAGCCCGGATTTTGTCCTGGAATCGGACGCAAGCCTGTCTGGCTGGGGGGCTGTTTGCGGCGACGTGGCTACCGGGGGTCCGTGGACTTCCGAGGAACGTGACCTTCACATCAATTGCCTGGAGCTCATCGCTGGCTCTTTCACGGTTCGCAGTTTCCTGAAGGATGTCACTCATTGTTCGTTGGTGCTGCGCATGGACAACGTCTCGGCCGTCCGCTACATCAACAGGTTGGGTGGCTCGAGGTCCAGGCTTCTCACGGAGCTCACCAAGGAGCTCTATCAGTTCTGCCTGGACAACCATCTGTCCATTCGCGCGGAATACCTGCCTGGCAAGGAGAATCTCGTGGCCGACTGGTTTTCTCGCCATTGGAGAGACGTGAGCGACTGGCGTCTTCGTCCGGATGTGTTTCACTCTCTCCACCTTTGTCGCGGTCCACTCCATCTAGACCTGTTCGCGTCCAGGGCGAATCGTCAGACCGACGCCTTTTTCAGTTGGCTTCCGGATCCATTGTCTTCAGCGGTGGATGCCTTCCTGCAGTCGTGGCCACTCCAGGGAGCTTATGCTTTTCCCCCGTTCAATATGATCCTGCGGGTTCTCCATTCCGTCAGTCGTCAGGGTGTTTCGATCCTCCTGATAGCGCCCCTGTGGAGGACACAGCCGTGGTTCCCTCTACTTCTGGAGCTCTCGTGTGCGGATCCACTGATCCTTCCTTCATCCTGGGATCTGCTTCAGGATCCGGGGGGGAACCCTCATCCTCTCATCCTCCAGAATCGTTTGATTCTGGTGGCTTGGACTGTTTCCGGGGATCCTGGCATGTGCCAGGCTTATCGGAGTCAGCTCGAGAGCTGCTCTGGGGATCCTGGGCCCCGGGCACCAGGAAATCTTACCTCCAGGCTTGGCACGCCTGGGGTAGCTGGTGTTTGGTTCGACACCTTGATCCCCTTACGGCACCTGTGACGGCGGTCCTTAATTTTTTGGCCCATCTTTTTTCCCTCGGCAGGTCCTACCGCACTATTAACTTGTTTCGCTCGGCCATTTCGGCGGCTCATGTTCCGGTTCAGGGACTGGGCGTTGGTAAGGATCCTGCAGTTTGTCGCCTTCTTCGGGGTGTTCGCCTCTCCAGGCCCCCTAGGGCTCGTTATGACTCCTTCTGGGATGTCTCCCGTGTACTCCGTTTTTTGGAGGATTGGCCGGATAACGATGGGTTGTCTTTCCGTCAGCTTTCCGCCAAGACCGCTCTTCTTTTGTGCCTCGTTTCGTTTCGACGGGTATCTGATGTTCGTTCTTTTGATGTTTCCTCGTTTGTGTTTTCTCCCGAGGGTGTTTCGGTTTCCGTCTTTAGGCGGACGAAATCTAACTCTACGTCGGTTTCTTACCCTTATTTCCCCGACCGTCCTCGTCTTTGTGTGGCTCGGTGCGTTCAATCTTACCTGGCCAGGTCGGCGGAGTTTCGCTCTTCTCGGTCAGGTCCGTTTTTCATCTCTTATGTGCGTCCCTTTCGCCCTGTCTCGGTTCCCACGCTTTCCAGGTGGATTCGTTGGCTTCTCATGCTGGCTGGCATTGAGGGTTCCTTCGGGGCGCATTCGGTTCGTGGTGCGGCCGCCTCCGCGGCATTGTCGGCTGGCTGCTCCCTCTCGGATCTTTTGTCGGCGGCGGATTGGTCCAGGGAGTCTACTTTCCGGACCTTTTATTTTCGGGCCCCATCGCATGCCGCTTTGGCCTTGATTTAGGGGCGTTAAAACTGCAAAATACGAAGCCTCCTGTCTTGCTATAAAATTAGGGATTAATCTAGCCTTGGTGCAGTATTAATCTAAATTTTATTAAAGACAGGAGGCGAGTATTTTCCCTCCCTTCAGATTGTTTTTTCCCTCCCTTCTTCTTGACTTCGGTCTCGCTGGTTTGGGGGGGTTAGTAGTGGGATGTTGATTTGTTTATATTGCTGTACCTGTTATTTTTATGTCATGCTCGACATTTTATTGCTTGGTACTGTCACGGTCTCTGTCTTTTCAGGTCGTCCTCCAGTTGTTTGAGGTGTGGGAGCGTTGGTTTCCATGTGCGGCTCCGCTCCTGGGTTCCTGAGTTCGTCTGCTGGGATGTTGTTGCTGTCGTTGCAGTTTCTTCGCAAAGAAAGAGGAGGTGTTTCTGGATGTGCTGACATTTATAGACTGTTCATGTGTTCCTATTGGTTGTTTTTTAATGTTTCTCTGTTAACTGTTTTGCTGCTGGAGGTTAACAGTAAAGAAGGTTTAATGCAAAATACTCGCCTCCTGTCTTTAATAAAATTTAGATTAATACTGCACCAAGGCTAGATTAATCCCTAATTTTGTTTCCAAATTTAGCATTTTACCTCCTGTTTCAAATGAACCCCAAGGAGACCCTCAAAGCAAATGTATACTTTCCCATGTGCCATGTCTGACAACTTAGCCTGATCACATCAGCCATTAGGTAAGTCTCTGCAACTTTACTTTCAAGCTTACTTTCACACACTCTTTTCAAAAGGGTTGTCCCTAAAGTCCCAAAAAACCTTCTAAATAACACCTTTGTTCACCCACACCAAATTCTCCCTACCATTTGGCTGAACTTTCGCTCACCTAAAATCCAAACCTCATCATGCTGCCCTATGCCTCTTTGGAGTAGGAGTCAAATCCCTCTCTATAAATAAAATGTAATGTAATGCATTTTGACACACAAAGCTTTGCATTCTAAGAGGCATCTATGTGTCATCTTTTGCTCCCTGCCAGTGAACTGTGGCTCATGCCTGCGGATGGCAGACAGCCATGGCAAGATATCTAGGTTCCTTTTCTTGTATTTCTTTTTCTTCTCAGCCACTCCCTAGCTTTATTGTGGCAGGTGGCATTTTAGACATCTCAACACGTGTACGTGAGTATAACATTACTGTGCAGCGCCAGCTGCATTCTGTTTCTCTAAGCATTAATCCTTTTTCTCTTGGCAGTTACAGTGTTATACCATACAAACAAAATATAAATTCTGTAACACGCAAGCCTAAGCCTGTCCTATACAGAAGAATTTTATATTAATGCAAACACAATAAAACAACACTTTATAAGCAGTTTCCTGAGGAAGTTCAATGCATTCTATTTAAGATAGCCAAAAAATAATCAGCCAAAGTTGCAACATGATAGAGCAGGCCATTTAATAGTTTTTACAGAGCCAGATAGTTCTTAAGCAGATCCACATTTCTGCACATATCTTTCCCTGCAAATCCGTGTGCATTATTTTGGTCTCTTAGAGTACTTCCACAAAAGGGCGGAGCCATGGGGCACCCTCTTTTTTCCAATCAGGGGGAAGGTGTTTGTAGAGGCTCCACCCATTTTTGGAAGCACTCTGAGAGGCCTGTCAACAGAGTGGATAGCGGGAAGAAGTAGACCAAGTAAGAAGACAGAAGGAGCAAAAACAAATGGATCAAAATCAAATGAGAAATTAATCAGAACCTTTTTTGGTCAGTTTGCAATTTTACTGCAGTATTACTGCACATTTACTGCACTTTTTTATATTGCAAACCTACAGTTGTACTTCAATGTACTGCAGCTTTATTGCATTTGTACTTCCTTACAAAAATAACTGCAGTAAAACTGCAGTACAGTGAAGTACAAATGCAGTAAAACTGCAGTAAATGTGCAGTAATACTGCAGTAAAAGTGCAGTATTGCAGTTTTTCATGTCCAAAAAACTGCAGTATTACTTCAGAAAAAACTGCAGTAATTTTTCGTAAGGGGAACCATATCCTTTCCACCGTCTTTTCCTGGAATGTAAAATAGTCTGCACTTCATACTCTTTTTCACCTTGGTCTAATACCATATTGGGTATTCGCATGGTGGAGTATTGACTTGAGATTGCAGGTTTTAATAAAGGAACATGGAACACATTATTAATGTGTAATTATGTCGAGAGGAAAAGAGAATAGGTGACTTTGTTAATTTTTGCTTTCATTTTATATTTTGGTCCTGTTCTGGCAGCTTGTTTAAGGTGTAATTATTTTGTGGACAGCCACACATAATCTCCGGGGTTGAGTGAGGGCCCTTTTTGTTCTGTAGTTGTCTGCTGTTTTCTTTTGTAAGCTTTTTGTATATCTTAATTGTCCTGCAATAGATGCCCAATGATTGTGCTTTGACAGCTGGGACCCCTGTTGTAGACAATTCCTGGGGCCATAATGAGGTCATTCCTGTGAACCACCTTAAATGGAGACATTTTTAAAGATTCATGATATGAGCTGTTGTAGGACCATTCTGCTAAGTATAAAAGTGTTGACCAATCAGGCTGATCTTCAGCTACATACTTCCTTAGATATTGTTCTTGATTTGTTCTTTCAGCTTCTGCATTGGATTGTGAATGGTGAGAAGATTAAAAATGTAACTCGATTCCCACGAGTTTACATATCTTGAGATGAATTGTGGACCCATGTTGTAAATAATCATTTGGGGAACTCCATGAAATCATTTTATCTTTTTCATGAAAGTCTCGGCTAGACTACTGGCAGACGGTAGTTTGGAAAGAGCAACAAAATGTGCTTGTTTAATAAATAAATCTACCATCACAAAATAGTGCTGCCAAGGTCTTTCTTGCACAGGTAAGTGGGTTTGAGGTACCTTATGATGTCCACACACAGTACATGCTTGCACATATTCTGATATATCTTGTGTCATGGTAGGCCACCAGAAGTATCCCTGTAGAAAAAACTTAACATCTCATATTCCTCTGTGTCCGTTCAGTTTGAATGGCCCCTGCTCCGGTTTTCAATGCATCAACTTCCAAAAGAAAAGGCAAATCTGGATCTGGTCGCCAATTTTATTCTTTCAAAGGCTCTTTTTGCTTCAGGTGTCCAGGACTTTGGGTTGTCTCCTTTCCGCGTGAGTGTGATTATGGGAGCGATGATCTGGGAAAAGTTATGAATGAAGTGACGATAATAATTGGCGAAACCTACAAATCTTTGTATACCCTTCTTCCCAGTTCTTCCCAGTCTATGATGTCAGGATTCATCTCTAATTGACCAGCTGATATACCGTATTTGCTCGATTATAAGACAAGGTTTTTTTTAGAGCAAATGCTCTGAAAAATACCCCTCATCTTATATTCAAGGTCGTCTTCTAATCAGACCTCAAATAGAGGTCTGACTACAAGACTAAGATCCAGATCCCCCGCAGCGCTGCAGGGGACCCGGATCCTCCTCTCTGTCAGCCTCTGCTGTTGCCGCACTTCCTTTGGGGGAGCGCCGCGGTGACACGACCTTCCGGTGCTCCACAATATAGAAGCCCCATCGGAAGTTGCATGCATCTGGTTCCTTATACTTGGCAGCCGTTGAGCGTCTGCGAGATGCATGCAGACAACCTTCACGGCTGACGGCACTTCCACCGGGGCTTCTATGACACAGACAGTCTCTCGTACACTTACACAGGCAGTCTCTCTCTCACATACACACAGAGCCAGGCAGTCTCACACACACACAGACTCAGGCAGTCTCTCTCTCACACACACACAGAGACTAACGCAGTCTCTTTCACACACCCACACAGAGAATCAGGCAGTCTCTCTCTCTCACATTTGCCTTTGCCCCCAGTTTCCCATAGGCATCTTTGTCACTAAACATGGGACTATGGGAAGCTATTTAGTGACAAAGATGCCTATATGAAATTGGGGACAGAGTTTGCCTTTGCCCCCAGTCTTCCATAGTCATCTTTGTCCCAGCCTCCCACTGCCAAGCATGCCCCCAGTTACTTCAACTTTCCTGACTGAAGACCCCGATGTGGATTCCCGCTGCCAAACATCTGTGCGATGCAGACAAACCCGCTGCTGCTGCCGACGGCTCCACCCACCCTCCTCACTGAACGGGGCTGGCACCGCCCTCAGTCCACATTGAGCACCGCTGGTGCCGCCCACGAAAGTTATCGAGTGGTGCCGGCTGACTCACTTCTATTTCGAATCGACAGGGGTGGCATTTTAAGAAGCTGTCCCCGTTGATCCAAAATAGAATCGAGTCAGCTGACCAGCGCGACGCAGTGACCTTCGTGGGCGGTGACAGCCCCACTCAGTGAGGAGGGTGGAGGAGCCACCGCCGGAACTGCATGTCCCGGGCGTCGGGCGACATAAATCACGCTAAAACCCAATTTTTTTCTTGTGCTTCTCCAAGCTTCACGTATTAAGCCAGCATTACAAACTCATGCTGATGAGTCCCATTAAGGACGTAACAGTTGTCCATGAGTGGTGATCTGGCTACGGCATCTCTTTCCTGAGTTCTGTCTAAAGGCTTTGGTACAGCGGACTTTGCTCTCAAGGGATCCATGTATAAAGTGGATATAGAGGTGAAAGGTGATCATTGTTGAACTTATTTGCATGTGCCTACCTAGAATCGCTTGTGGTTGTGGCAGCACCACAAGATTTCTGAGGGGAAAAAACAAGCCTTCTGACTTGTCTAGTGGATGTAGATTAGTGCTTAATAATGCTTCTGCTATCCCCTTAATTTTAAGTGGAAGGGGTTTCCATCACCTTTACCCCACCAAAATTTTTGTTTTTGGTATTTCTTAGACACTCATAGGTAGATCATAGGCAGAGATTGAGTTAACTTTTTGTTGGGGGGGGGTGAAATTATCATTCCAGATTAGTTATTCCATTGTGGGTCATAAGAGTGTAACATGAAATACCTGAAGGTAACATGATACATAGACAACATCTATACCATTGTTTTCCTCTGGCAGAAATACAATTAAGTGTAATAATATAATATTTCAGGGAGATAATATACTTCATGACTCAATATGCATGCAATGTACTCATGAACAATATTTAACACTGTATTTGTACAGTGAAATATTCCAAAGTAGTTGAATACAGATTTTTTGGCCATTTAAGAAGAATAGCAGTTTTTAACTTTTTAGTAAATCTTCCCCACATTTGCCTTTAACTCCTAGAAGTCTGATTCCACTCAGAGCAGGGGCATGTTTCGAATTCTTGTGTATGCGTAATAACACCAACAGTGTGCCAACAGTTTATGCTGAATGACTGCTATCTCGTGTGACAACTTCTTTGGTAAAACCAAAAGTGTAAAAGTAAAAACCCCAATATCAAACAGCTATAGGTGCATAGCGGAAAGCTGATATGAATCTAAAAGTATACTGGACTAAGCAAGTCAAAGATTTCTTAGGTTCTTGAATCAATGATCATTTATATTCCTTTTAGATCCAAATAACCTTGACAAATACATATAATAATTTGCAATGTTATATCTTCAAAAATAACAACCTGCCCTTAGAAATACATACCCTTAAAAGTACTATAAATATTGTTGTGTAAGTATACATATGGCTATTTATTGTAGTAATTCATAGGTTTACTATATGTCTATAGCAAATCCAGGGGTAGATAACAGACCTTGTGGTAGACATTACAGTACGTGACCAAGCCTTGTTACTGAGTCACCAGGTATGTCCAATCGGGGTAATAATTATAAAAACTACTTGGTGTCCTTAAATATATAACTGCATATGTACATGTGCACCATAGAAAAAAAATCCTACATAAAATACGTTTACAGATACAGTGTGTGCTTTGCAAACAGGTATATACAATCTAACAATTAATGATAGTTGTGTTTCACCCATTGCATTCTTGCACAGTAGCTTCACTCCACTGTAGGGGTGATGCTACAGTCATCATGTACACATGGATCCTACTGCTTACACTGGCATTTAAAATGGGTCCTTATCAAACACAATGCACTTACAATGTTAACAAAAATGCATAAAACATTATTAACTATTTAGCTGCAAATTATCTAAACACTTAAAAAATGTTACAGTTTACAATTACCTGGAGAAAGGTGTACAAGAAAGACAAATGTAGCCCACGGGACAAATAAATGAGGTTTGCGATTTCTACCCATGTTCTGAAGAAAAATATTATACTAGAGTTTCCTCTAACATCATCTCTCTCGAGCTATTAAGGTACTGTTACATTTACAGGTGATTGCTGCTAAGAAAAGGTTGTTGACACACCCAAATCACAATATCCTTTCAGGAATGGGAAACAGACATTGAAATATGTCACATGCCTAATGTAGCCTCAACTTAACTCATGCTGGTCAAAATTGTTAGCAAATTGATAAAAGCAGCTTTAAAAAGTGCTAGAACAACATTGATTTATATAAAATGTGATACTCCTTCTTCGCATTAAGACAGCAGGCTGAACTTGAGTTCCTGTAAAATGCCTCGGGAAAGAAAGACCACTGTGGGCTAGATTCCTATTTAGGTACATTTAATTTCAAGAATATTTGATTCCAAAAGGTCACAATTTGAACATAAAAATCCCAAGTGCTCAAACTTTTAAATCTACAAGGAAGCACAAAGAACAACACAATATTTAAAGACAAGCGTTATGTTCAATCACAATGGCCATTGCAGCTTATTTCACTTTGTAAAAATCGGATTGTAACTTTTAAAAAACTTTTGATAAAGTTTGATTAAACTCTCATGACACTTGTGTATTTAACAATGGCCCAACTGAAACCTGTTAACAGTGGGGTTTTTTGAATGCCAGGGTATTTTCCAAATTTTCATCACAGTAACACACACAGACATACACAGTCACCACACTAACATACCCAGATACACACACAGTCACCATACTAACATACCCAGGCACACACAGCTGCCACACTAACATGCCCAAACACACACAGTCACCACACTAACATACCCAGACATACAGTCACATACAACTCGACGTCACACAACGTGGCCTTCTCCTCCTTAACAGTGCCTAGAGGTGCCAAATTGCCTTCCCTGTTAAAGTGCCACCTGGGTCCCATGGACCCACTGGGACCCATGTAAGGGCTGGCTCTGTTGTGCTTACCCCAGACACTGTAAGAGGATATGTCGCTCACACTAACACCATAGATTAAGATCCTCACACACACATGCTGACATAAAATATTAACACACACTCAGGCCAACACCATACACTAATATACAGTACACACGCACTGAGTACACTGACATGTACTATGCAAACATTATATACTCACACAAATGGTAACACCACATACACATGCATACTCTAACTCCATACAGCAGCACACACACTAACACTATATAAGGGCTGCAACAACTAATCAATAAAATCGATAATAATTGATAATGAAAATTGTTGACAACGAATTTCATTATCGATTAGTTGAATCGATTTTATCGATTATAAGATAATCCGGTTCATTCAATGTCACTCACAGCAGTTACTACCTCCCAGTCCCTCCCTGCAGTCACCCTGATGGTTGGCCCCACCCCTTTCTGGTTCCCAGTTCCTCCCTGCAATCACACTGATGATTGGCCCGTCCCCTTCCTTAAAGCATCCAAACTGCTCAGCAACTCATCTAACAGTAAGTATAAAATTAATAGGGGAGGTGGGGGTTAATTTAGGGGCAGTTATGGTTAATGGGGTGTTTAGGGTTAATTTAGGGCCGTTATGGTTTATGGGGTGTTTAGGGTTAATTTAGGGCCAGTTATGGTTAATGGGGTCTTTAGGGTTAATTTAGGGGCAGTTATGGTTAATGGGGACTTTAGGGTTAATTTAGAGACAGTTGTGGTTATTGGGGTCTTTAGGGTTAATTTGGAGACAGTTGTGGTTCATGGGGTCTTTAAGGTTAATTTAATGCTGAGGACTGAGGGTTAATTTAATTCATTTAATAAGGTTAACTTAAAGTGCAGTTAGAGGTAAAGGGGTGCAAACTAAGGGGAATCTAAATCCTGGGGGCAGTGAAGATTAATCGTGCATTTATTTATAAAAGTATTGTGTCAGTGTGCTCCGAACAAGTCCGTGAACGAGTCTGTGAATCTATGAGGGCACTATGGCATATCTGGGGGGTATAAGGCATATCTGGGGAAGACGGAGTGGCATATCTGGGGGGGTATAAGGCATATCAGGGGGCACAGTGGGATTTCAGGGGGTATAAGGCGTATAGGGTAAATAAGGCATATCTGGGTGTATGTGGGATATCTGGGGGGTATGTGGCATATCTGGGAGGCAGTGTGGCAAGCCTGGGCTCAAATGTGCATAACTGGGGGGGGGCAGGTTGGGAAATAAAAACAAGGAATGCATTTTTATCAAAGTTATTTTATTCTGCTGTTTGTTTTTAACATCCTGTTTATTAAATTATTTTAAATAAATGAAGAATTGATTTATTTTTTTATCTGATTAATCGAAAAATAATCAGCTAACTAATCGATTATGAAAATAATCGTTAGTTGCAGCCCTACACTATATACTCACACACATACACACATGCTAACACCATACACTAACACCAAACATGCTAAAACCATATACCAGTACATGCATGCTTTAATGCCATGCAGTAACACATACTCTTTCCAATACCATACACTTACACATAAATGCGCAAATACACACACTATCACTCTCTCTCTTGCCCATCATCAGTGTAGCCTGCACAGCTCTCCCACACCATCTACCCCTCCCTCTTACCATGGGTGAAGCCCTGTACTCTCTGTGTGAGCTATCACCCTACAACCGCAGAATGTCTACAAGTATGCCAAACCAGCTTTTGGAGGCTACAACTCCCATCATCCTCATTCTTTTTAATTTAAAAAATATATAAAAAAGTATTTAAGTAAATTAATATGTCAGCAGGATTTAGATTTTGTTTCCAGAATGCTATATAGCTGATCTCACAATAGATCAGCTTGCTTCATGCTGTCATTTCTTTTTTTCAGCAGCTTGGAAACTTACCATGGTAGTAGACAGCTTAAAAGTTGAGATCAGATTTGAATATTACTTTTTATTAAACTCCTACCAATTTGCGCTCAGAATGCCGACCACAAATGCCGCAGTGGCATTCTATGTGTTAAATAGAACAGATACTACAAATCTGCCATTCTGCCATGTAATTGTAAACGCACGGTTTTACTCTTTAACGAACATGTGAGACTTTAGGCAGGTGAAAGCAGCCCCAAGACATTACACAAATGGATTTATAGCATTCTAAGGGTTAACTTTTTTCTCAATTGTAATTTTTGCCTGAAACACTTTTGTTATATGACACAAAACCTGCCAGTTAGTGGTTGTTGCCATAGTAACCAAAAAGTTCCTTAAACGTATAACCCCTTAAGGACAATGGGCGGTCCCTAAACCCATTGAAAACAATGCATTTTGAGCCCGTACATATACGGGCTTTGTCATTAAGGGGTTAAGTAATGTTTTGATGTGTTTAAACAATGTGATAAGAGATCTGCTAATGTTTACTTGTTTAGCAAACTAGCGAGTGCTATTTATGTTTTGTCTACATAGAATAGAACATTTAAATCATAAGTGCAACTGTAATAAGTGTTTAAAAAAATTAATGTCAATAAAGAAAATCCAAAATCAAAACAACTTGTTTAAACTTTATAGGGATTATTTTATAATCTGGCTTTGTGGCTCCTGATCAACATACTGGGAATGGTGCCAAAGAAAACAATTATTTCTGATTTGTTTACTTATTGCAGAATTGACATGTGGACACTCCTAAACACAGCACATTAAATATCCTAAGGAAAACAGTGGCCTATTTTCTGATGCATGTTAGCCTATCTCGGCTCCATGGGCCTCTTTTCCAGTCACCATTAAGGTTAGGGTGAATGTCCACCAAGAATGTCCTTCTTGCATGTGCATTTTACATGGCCGATGTGTACGTGGAAGAGCATAGGGAGGTCATGTTCACACCATAATGAGTCTGAACGTAACATCACTATAGAGATTTGAGATGACTGGTGGACAGTGGCTTCCCATGGGCGAAGCATGTTCAAGTAGGTGCTCAGTTGTACTTTTGCCTGTGTGTTCTGTATTGATCTCCTTCTGTTAGCCTGATACCTGTTGCTGACCCAGTTTGTTTCTTTGACCTTGCTCTAGACCCATTGCTGATTCTACTCCTTGGATTGTTGCCCTAGCACAGCGATGGCGAACCTATGGCACACGTGCCACAACGGGCACGCAAAGCCTTCAGTACTGGCACACGCCCAGGTTGCCAACTCACCAGTTATTTTTTTCGGATTGTGTTCTGGTGGGAGGAGGGCTGACATCAATGCAAACGGCTGCCAATTATAAATTATTATTACATTGTATTCTGTTATTTGCAGCACCCCTGTCTCCTTCATGGTTTTATATATTAGTGAATATGTTTTCATATGTCTCGCTTTACTTTTAGTAATGTTGCTAAAAAGTTTTGTAATGTAAAGTTCTTGATCCTCATGTAGAAGAGTTGGCAGACAATGCAGGACAAGTACTGTGAATTGTTAGGCTTCATTTTTGTAATACACTGGTATCATTTCAGTGCAAATGTGAATGTTATTTAATAAAATCTTTTTCATGAATAGACACTCTTTTCATGTGTTTTTTTGCTTGGGCAGATAGATGGGCCAAATAGTTATCTGCTGACACATTCTATGTTTCTATGCTTATAAAACAAATAAACATAATTTATACGGGCAAATTGATGCACGCTGTTGTGGATAGGAATTTTGCAGGTCTGCAACTTGGTTTCATGCATAAAAATTGGGCACTCGGGCCCAAAAACGTTCGCCATCACTGCCCTAGTGTGTCTGACTTGTTTGGTTCTGACCCTGCCTGTCTCCTGAGCTTCTGGATTCTGATTCCCCCTGCCTGACATCTAATCACCTGGTTTGTTCCTGACCAATTATTTAGATTTTTTTTGTTAGATCTACTCTAAAATATGCAATATCTTGTTCAGGGGTCCTAACCCGTAGCCAGCCCCCCTCAACAAAAAATTCAACAAACTGTTATTGATTATGATAGCTTCGCGTTAGATCAGGTTTGATCAGACAAAATTTTTGTTAGATCTAGTCTAATTATTGAGATATTGCACCCCCCCAACTGAATCATGCAGGAAGCGGTATTCACAATCCTATTTCATGTGTGGGAAATGGGAATACATACGGGTTGGCCCCCCTCAACTGAAATTTGGATTTTTTTAATTGATTTTGGAAGATATTCGTTACATTCTGTAAGAACAACTGTTTTTTTTTCATTAGATCTATCACGCAGGAGGCGGTGTTCACAATCCTATTTTGTATGCGGGGGATGGGAATACAAACGGGTTGACCCCCCCCACAGGTGCACCAATGACCCAGAATCTTTTTTAAACAGATAGCAGAACAAATAGTAAATATTTGCTTGAATATAAGACAAAGTTTTTTCAGAGAAAAATAGAGGTCTGACTATAAGACTAAAATCCAGATCCCCCACCGAGCTGCAGGGGACGTCTGCACAATGCACGCACACAACCTCCGCTACTGTAATACTTTAATACAGTAATAGAAGCCCTGGCGGAAGTGCCGGGCAGAAGCGGAGGTTGTCTGCGCACATAGCGTAGATGTTCACCGGCTGCCAGAGAGGAGGATCCCCCACAGTGCTGCGGGGGACCTGGTTCCTCCTCTTCTATGATGGAGCTCAGTCATAGAAGCCCCAGCGGAAGCTCCAGGAAGCAGCAGAGGTTGTCTATACGATGCAGACATCTACCGGCTGCCCCCATTAGACACCAGGGCGTCTGAAGCACGGAGGACAAGTCTCAGGATGCACTGGTAAATCTTGGGGCAGAGTGGCATATAGAAACTTTCTCTTCCCCAACAGTTTCTCTCTCAGCTCAGGTTCCAGGAGGTTTTAATGCCCAGCACCTGGGCCTGATGCAGGTCCCATTGTCATCCTGGACCTGATCCTGCAGACCTCTAATCTCTTGGAAAAGCTGGCACGGATTTTCCACTGAACGGGGGGATGGAACATTGGCCGACCCTGCTCTCCAATTGCTCCAACCCAGGGACCCATATGTATGATCTTCATAGCACCTGCACCCAAATGCCATGCTAATCTCCCTGGGTTTAACAGCCTCACAGGGGGTATAAGTCATTTCTGGGGGGGGGGTGACATATAGGGGGTATAAGGCATTTCTGGGACAGAGTGGCATATAAGAGGGTATAAGGCAAATCAGGGAGGCAGAGTGGAATATAAGGGGGCAGATGTTCAAAACTATGGGCAGACATGCATAACTGGGGGGGCAGGTTGGCAAATAAAAGGAAATAAAAACAAAAAATAAATTTTTCTCAATCAGTTTTCATTAAATATGAGAAAAAATAGTTTACTGTGAATTCATATTTACTAGTAAAACTTTTTTCTTACAGGGTAGTCTTATATTCAGGCTTTTTCTTTTTTTTCCTAAATTAATATTCAAATTTTGGGGAGGTCATCTTATAATGAAGCAAATACGGTACTTTTAATAAAAGTGCGGTTACTTTATTTTTATTTTTGTGGGGGGTCATTTTCGGTTTCAGCCAAGTGAATCCTGAATTTTTCAGTTTCGGTCCCGAATTTTCATTGTTGGTGTGTGTGTTTGGTTGTCGGTGTGGCAGAGCCCGTCCTGGTGTGTGTTTGGGTGTCAGTGTGGCAGAGCCTGTCCTGGTGTGTGTTTGGGTTTCAGTGTGACAGAGCCTGTCCTGGTGTGTGTTTGGGTGTCCGTGTGGTAGAGCCAATCCTGGTATATGACTTTGGGTGTCCTTGTGGCAGAGCCTGCCCTGGTGTGTGTTTGTGGAGTCAGTCTGGCAGAGCCTGTCCTGGTGTGTTTGGGTGTCGGCGTGGCAGAGCCTGTCCTGGTGCATGTATTTAGTCATCTGTTTCTTGGCACTGTAGGAATAAATTGAACTATTTAATTTTTACTTATCCAGAGATAAAACACCCTCCTGAATTTGTAGTCTGCCCAAAGTTGTTTTTTTTATCTCATGGACAACACTGAATACACTGCATATATAGTTTGAAGAAATGCTTTTTTTTTTTTTACCATTTGCCAATTTTAAAAAAATGTCCCCGGATTTAAATTTAAAAATCAGGTCACCTTACCCTAAGAGGACCTCTAACCATACCGCACTGCTAACAGTGCAAATTTTTATAAAAAAAATAAATAAAAAAATGAAAATATATATATATCCAACTTGTGCCCTGTAATGTCCAGAAAACCACAAAAAAAAACTATGCATATGTGGTATTGCTGTAATCAGAAGATGCAACTAAACACGTTAGGCCTGATTTATCTGCCATGACACATACTCTGTGTGAAAAATCCTAAGAATCCTACTAAATACTAAAAAAGCCCAGGAAGTAATTTCTGCAGCCAACTTTGACAGTGATTGTCGGCCAAAGAGCTGCATGAAGAGTACTCAAATACCCCTGATAGGATAGTCTGGGTTTTCTGCTTTACAGAGATATATACTTTGTGGGTATTTTTTTTTTTTTTTTTAATTAGAGTTGCAATCCCATCATACCTAATGTAAACTGTTAAGTGTAAAGGTAAATGGAATTTTAAAAGCATTTTGAATCGACTACATTGGCCATATGTGTTTCTGAATATATCAATACAAAAGAATATGTTTCATATACTTTGGTGTTTAAAACATTTCATTCCCTATTAGCTATAAGGCATTTAAAGCACCTTATAAGATCTAACTGCACTAAAAGAAAAAACCTGCCAAATGTCTTGCTAGATCTTACGCAGCACTTTAGGTGGCAAATCTGTAACTTTTTTTTTTAAACTTTGCTCTGTGACACTTCATTCTTATGGGATTCCAATGTGGTATCTTACATAGCTATACCTGGGAATTTCCCATGTCAGGCTACCCAGAGCTTTGACTCTAATGGGAACAAAAAAGTTTGAGTTTTTTTTCTTTACCTGTTACCTCAGGCACATTTTGAGATACATTCTTCATACTGGGTATGTGGAACAAGAAAATGCTGGTGTGCAGGATGAATTTGGCTTTGGTGAATTTATTGTTGTGACTGTATACCTTTGCCTAAACTTCAGGCTCCAGGTCTGGGTCACCTCTTCCCTCGCTATATCATACTGAATATGCATTCCCGGTGTGAAATCCTAACCATAGACTAATAAGCATTGATCCAAAATTAGCTTTTAGTCCATTGTGAATTTCTTGTAAAAGAAAAATGTGACATCATGGGTTTCATTTTCATTACAGCTGTCTATTCATGAGTTTTATGTAAGTAAACCGAAAGTCGTACCCCTTGGAAATGTGATACTGCTTCCAGTTTGTTTAACTATTCAGTGCGACCAACTACCTGTGTGAGTGCTTGGAAATTGGACAGTGTATTATATGTGGGTGCTTTTCAAAAGATCAGTAACATTTCTGTGTTACTGCGTTGGTATGTATGTTAGAGACTGGATTATTTGGTCTTTTATTGCTGCAAAATGCACCCATAATGAGACAGGCAAACGCCCACACCTGGGGCTATGTAGCAGAATAGGGACATCTCCTAGCCTTCCACTCTCTCCCATTACCACCATAGCTGGCTAATCAACCCAACTTAGCTGTTATAGTGAGGGGATCACCAGGGCATTACCTGACATCTCTCGGTACTCAAGTCTCCTCCCTCCCCAGTGTGCTTATGTTCATAGTCCCTAAACATGCCCTGTGACAAGCTTCGCTACAAAGTCAATAACTGTCAAAATAACCAACACCACCACTGAAAGGCTATGCATGCACTCAACCATTGCTTTTGCCAGACCTGACCACAGTAAGTGCTGAACTCGGGCCCATACGGAAATGGGAAGGACGAAACTTTGAATGTAGACAAAACTTTGTGATATATTTTTATATTTGGTGCAAGACCACATCCATTATATTTGGCATACCCAAGCCTCCTTCTTTGGGTCTTAAAGATAGTACTTCTTGGCTCATTCTTGTTTTTTTATTCTTCCGTATGAAGTTTCAGAAGGCTGACTGAATCATATTCAGCCATGGTTTTAGGATTTTAAGCGGTATCGTTCTGAATGAGTAACTCCATTTTGGTAATAAATATGCTTTCAATACATTTATTCCACCTGTCCAAGATATCTCAGAGTTTTTCAAATCTTTGATCTTTCTAAATGTCTGTTTTAACATTGGGAGTACATTAACCTCAACTATCTTTTGGGAATTTTTTTTTAGATTTTTATCCCTAAATATTGTATTTCTTTTTTTGCCCATGTGAATTTATAATTATCCTTAATATTTAATTGATCTTGTTCTTTTAGATTTTTGGCTAATATAATTGTTTTTCAATATTTAGCTTATAGTTTGAGTAAAGAATATAGTTATCTATTTCGTCCATTACAACCTTTAATGATTTTTTTAGGCTTGCATAGTGTCAGTAAAACATCATCCGCATATAAGCTTAATTTATATTCTTCATCTTTCATTTTGTAGCCTTTGATTTTGTTGTTAGCTCGTATTGTATTTGCTAGAGGTTAGATAGAGAGGAGATATAGCATTGGAGATAGGAGATCTAGTACCGTTTTGAATCTTAAACCAATCTGAAGAAATTCCTGTTTCTATTGTTCTTGCTTGAGGAGATGTATATATTGCCATAATAGCCTCTATCATATAGTCTCTGAAGCCAGTGGCTATAAGCGCTGACTTTAAAAAATCCCACCTGACCCTGTGGAAGGCCTTCTCAGCATCCAAGCATCCAGGAATGGGACTCTTTCCTCATGAACTGATTCTATATCAGCGATCTATTTCTTACGAAGCCAGTCTGATCTGTATGGATCAGATCTGGCAAAGTAGATTGATTTCTTTTGGCTTATATGCTCAAATATATCTTAATATTGGAATTCAGTAATGAAATCGTACCATAACTGGTCACTTGTTTTGGAGGTTTTCCAGGTTTTAGGATAGGTTTTATATTCGCCGGTAACATCTCTTCTGGAATTTTTTTTGGCCTCACTATGTTGCTAAATGTATTATTTAAGTGTTTTATCATGGTTTTCTTTAAATGTTTTGTAAAACAGATTTCAGAATCCATCCGGTCCAGGAGTTTTATTTTTTTTAAGAGAATCTATTGCACTAAAGTCGGTTTAGTGAGTCAATCTGGTCTTGTTTTTTTTTTGTTTTTTTTTTTCAAAATATTCTTCTGGGTCATTAATCTGTTTTGATGAATTGTATAGGTCTTGATAGTAGAAATTAAATGCTTCACCTATCTGTCCAGGAGAAAGTTGAATTCCTTCTTTTGTTCTTATTATGTTTTCTGCTCTTTTACCTTTAACTTTATTTGTAAGAAGTTTATATGCTCAATCGCCTTTGTAGTACCAATTAGTTTGAATATATTCAGGATTTCTGTTTACTTGTTTAAGCAGGGATCCATTAATTGTATTTTTAATTTCTCTAATTTTATCTTTGAGTTGTTCTGTTGGGTTATCTTTATTTTGCTTGCTGATTTTATATAAGGAAAAGAAAAAATGTCGGTGCGCTAAGCTAGTCACAGGCTCAAATAATACAAATGTGTAATACGAGGCCTACCAAACAGGTGTAAGCATGCTGCAAAAAGCAGTGTATTGGCTGTACAATGTATACAAGAAACAAAAACTGTCTGCGCTTCTTACCCTAATAAAGTTGGCAACAAATATATAAACATAATATAAATGAGAGGTGTTTCTTGCAGCATGCTTACACCTGTTTGGTAGGCCTCGTATTACACATTTGTATTATTTGAGCCTGTGACTAGCTTAGCGCACGGACATTTTTTCTTTTCCCTGTTTGCACATATTTGAGGTTGTTGGCTCCTCATCAGTCTGGTTGCAGCTTGCTGTCCAGAGGTTAATAGGGAGGAGGTTTAATTGCACCTCCCCCAACACATTAATAAGGTTTTGGTAGCAGTATAAACTGCTTTGTGTGTCCACTACGTAGGAGGTGAGAGTAGGTTCTCACCCTATTGAGAGTGTGCCTTGACGTGGCGGGTGAGCTTAATTATGCTTTGGCCAATTCATATAACCAAAACCTCTCATTTATATTATGTTTATATATTTGTTGCCAACTTTATTAGGGTAAGAAGCGCAGACAGTTTTTGTTTCTTGATTTTATATAAGATAAGGTATAATTCTGGTAGGGAGGTGTCTCTGTTTTTCTTTTTAATTGCGCCAAGCTTTATAAATTATCCCCTAATTGCAGCTTTATATGAGCACCAGACTTCTGATGTGTCTACTTCATTATTACTGTTTTCAAGGAAGTACTTTTCCGTTATTTCATTAATGTATTTGATGTCTTGTGGTGAAGTTAACAGTCATTTAAACGCCAGAGCAGGTATTGTATGTTTTTGACAAATGTGTATAGTCTGTTTTCCTCAGGATGGAGAATCCACCATAGATCCAGATAGCCCACTTTTTTATCATTTGAGAGAATTGATGTGTTTTATAACTTCCTTTTTTTCCCCTTGATTATGTTTTCTTCCTGAATCTATTTCTTCATTAGGTACACAATTGAAGTCACCTCCAATTAGTAGGCTGCTTTGCTTTATTTTCTCTATCTTTGAAAAGAGCTGTCTGATAAATGTTATTGTTGTATCATTAGGAGCATATATATTTACTATTGAATAAAGGCTTCCCTGTATTTTGCAAACTATAATAATGTATCTAGCCCGATCGTCTATTTCTTAATGTTTTAACTGTATATCTAAATCTTTAGTTATGAGTAATGTGACTCCTCTTTTTTGTTCTTGTAGCGAGGCAAATAGTTTAACATTTCTCTGTTGGAGTAAGATTATATTTGCTCTTTCTTTTTTGATATAATTGAGTACAACTGTTCATTTAAAAGGGCTAGTTAACCCTTGTACATTAAGAGAAATTAGCTTTATCATTGAGGTATTGAGTATTTGGAATAAAACATTTTGACTTCTCTGTACTCACAAGATAATACATAAACACATTCAAAAGAAAAACTTTAAAAAACATACCGTATTTGCTCGATTATAAGACGAGGTTTTTTCCAGAGCAAATGCTCTGAAAAATAACCCTCGTCTTATAATCAGACCTCAAATAGGTCTGATTATGAGACTAAGATCCAGATCCCCCGCAGCGATGCAGGGGACCTGGATCCTCCTGTGTTAACCCCCCCCCCCCAACTTACCGATGCTTCTGAGTCCCCGGTGCTTAGTCCAGGCTGCGTGTAGAGCTCTACGCGATCAAGCAAATACGGTATTATTATTTTTTTAGGCGTATGACCCCTAAATTTTTCCGCCTTTGAGGTCTATTTTTAGAGGCGGCGTTCTGCATGCTTGGGATTGGATGTTGCACGATATGACAAAAATCCAGCAAAGAGTTGCTGCAGAGGAATTAATCCCCCCCCCCTCGGGAAGTAGAAATGGGGAGAGGGGAGAGAGTGAGAGAGAAAGAAGAAAAAAAAGCCATGTATATTTATTCTTAGAGGGTTAATTACCCTGTGTGGCTAAAAATCTATTTTGGGGATTTATACCTTAATGTGTGTTATTCTTAACAAAGAAAAACAAAAACAAATATATATCTTGTGTTGATTCAGATAAAAACTTAATACTTTCCCAAAGTGGATTGTGAAAATGTATCTACTTTATTGTTGGATTAATCTTCAGGGTCTTAGATGGCATCCTTAAATTTATTATGATGTATAGCTTTAAAAGCTTGTGTAATCCTTTCTCCTACAATTTCTCTTTAATAATGTATACTTAACGAATATTGTTGTGTTTTCTGTGGTTCTTGCAGAATAATTAATGCTGACACTCACTTCAGATGAACAGCTTTTCTTTAATCAGTAGCAACATCACTTGTAGAGTAGTGATGTCCGGATCATGAACGAATCGTTCATTTGATCCGGTTCTTTTTAGTGATCCGGATGAGTCGGTTCACTAGACTGAACGATTCGTTTGTAGCGGTTCAGTCTGTGAATCATCATGCAGCTGTAACCTGATCCTAGAGCTGTGAGTCATCTGCAGAGCACTCTGGGGTCAGGTTACAGCTCATTAATTCTCATAGGAACGATGACTCATAGAGTCAGAGAGTCGTTCAAAGAGTCGAATGAACCGAAGAGTCGAATGAACCGAAGAGTCGAATGAACCGAAGAGTCGAATGAACCGAAGAGTCGAATGATTCGAATCTTACAGGGATCCGGATCTTACAAGGATCCGAATCTTACAGAGATTCGAATCATTCAGAGAATATTACTGATACCATACTTTTATAAATAAATACATTAATAATGTTCACACTGCCCCCAGGATTTAGATTCCCCTGAGTTTGCCCCCCCTTTACCTATAACTGCACCTACAGTTAACTTTATTAAATTAATTAAATTAACCCTCAGTCATCAGCATAAAATTAACCCTTATACCCCATCAACCATAACTGTCCCTGAAATTAACCGTAAAGATCCCATTAACCATAACGGCCCCTGAAATTAACCCTAAAGACCCCATTAACCATAACGGCCCCTGAAATTAACCCTAAATACTCCATTAACCATAACTACCCCTAAATTAATTGCATGTACTCCAGATAAATTACCTAATAAATTGGTATGGTTGATGGGGTCTTTAGTGTTAATTTGGGGGCAGTTATGCTTAATGGGGTGTTTAAGGATAATTTAGGGGCAGTTATGCTTAATGGGGTCTTTAGTGTTAATTTGGGGGCAGTTATGCTTAATGGGGTGTTTAGGGTTAATTTGGGGGCAGTTATGCTTAATGGGGTGTTTAGGGTTAATTTGGGGGCAGTTATGCTTAACGGGGTGTTTAGGGTTAATTTAGGGGCAGTTATGCTTAATGGGGTGTTTAGGGTTAATTTGGGGCAGTTATGCTTAATGGGGTGTTAAGGGTTAATTTTAGGGGCAGTCTTGGTTGATGGTGTGTTAAGGGTTAATTTTAGGGCAGTCATGGTTGATGGGGTGTTTATGGTTAATTTAATGGTGAGGGTTAATTTAATTAATTTAATAAAGTTAGCTTAAGGTGCAGTTGCAGGTAAAGGGGAATGTAAATCCTGGGGGCAGTGATTATTAAAGTATTATTTATAACAGTATGGTGATATTCTCTTAATGATTAGAATGCCAATGAAGGCAGAGAGTCGTTCAAAGATCCGGATCTTACAATGATCCGGATCTTACAATGATCCGGATCTTACAGTGATCCGGATCTTACAGTGATCCGGATCACTGTAAGATTCGGATCCCTGTAAGATCCGAATCTTTGAACGACTCTCTGCCTTCATTGACATCACTGGAGGCAGGGGGGAGGATTCATAATAAAAGGGGCGGGGCCAATCGTTAGTGTGCCTGCACGGAGTTACTGGAAAACAGTAACTCCGTGCAGACACACTGAGTGATCCGAAGATCCGGATCATGAATCGGATCATTTCAGTGAACGAATCGAAATGATCCGATTCACTTTAATGATCCGAACTTCCCATCACTATTGTAGAGTCCTTGCTCAACTAACAGCCACATGTGCTCACATAAACCCCTCCCACTCAGGGAATCCCCTCCTATTAAAGCAACACAGTCCTTTAATATGCACATATCACTACAAACATCACGTGGGTATTTATCCTTATTGCTGTATATACAAAGGAGAAGAAAGGAAAGGAGCCTCCTGTGTCTTACAATAATAGTGAAATTGCCTAAGGTGTCTTTACTGTTTTCCCATAGTGTTTATGAAGATTTCTCTGTTTTGTTATTAGACTTATCCTTAGGGCCATACAGTGATTATTCTCTTTAGGTTATTTGTCCTCTGCGTCTAAAAATTCATGTCTTAAAATGTTGAAAAGGGAGGCAGAGTGGCATATAGGGTTTTTTTTAATAAAATATGAAAAAATAGTTTACACGTGAATTAATCTTTATTAGTAAAACTTTTTTCCTATAGGGTAGTCTTATATTCAGGCTTATATCGTCTTATAATTGATCAAATACGGTAATCTATGTGTCTAAAAATATTTTTCTTTGGCTTATACCTAATGCTTTATATTATGTTTTCATAAAATTGTTGTTATTGAGAGAAAAGATCTTCTTTTTTTCCCCTTTAAATGCCATTTGTCTTGCAGCTTTAATAATGGAGTTTTTAGTTGTAAAAGAGTGAAAGAATAGAATAGAAGGGATAGAATTTTAAATCACATTTGTATTTAAAGAAAATCCAAATTAAAAGAGAGTCTTTAGCAACTTTAAGAGGAAATGTACATTTGTTATTTCATCCAAGATTCCTAAACATATCGGTCATAGAACAGCTATTAGCATAATAATAGATTTATTCTGACTCATCATCTTAACTGAAATTAAAAACTACTGAAACTTGTCAGATTGAAGACCATATGTCACAGTGTGACAAAGTGTGCCTAACCCAGTTTTTCGAATTTTCATATTTTTTTTAACAGGGCTAAACTTAATTGCGTCTAGTATGGACACAGAAAATAAATAAAATAAAAAATTACCTTAACTAATTGGTAACAATATTGGTAAGCTGTAGATTATAGCACAATAAAAACTATTTTTTTTAAGGAGCTGTTGAGTTAATTGCTCTATGCAGGACATGTGAGCACAATTAGTTTCTAGGCTGCCATTTTAATAAGAAATTCTAAGCCAATTCTTTTGACCTGCAGAAACAGGGTAGGATTAGGTATAATCTTTTGAAAAAAACACTCACAATGCATTGCGTGTGGAAACTTGCACTTAGTGTTAAGAGCATATGTCAATAGAAAAACCATCCAGCCGACTTTATACATCCCTAATGCCACTTAATAAAGCCACTTAATAAAAGTCACTTTTCCAACACTAGAGCATTTTTTTAAATTAAACTATCACTACCCTTCTCAACATATAAACAGTAAGACCATACAAGCCAGATAGACCTATACAAGTACCAAATGCTAGGACATGTCTCTCATATGGTCATACCAGTTAGGAAGAGTTTTCACCCTCCCATGTGGCAAAGATACAAACGCTACAGGATAGTCTAGTTAGTACTTATAAATGCAAGTCATGCTCTTTGGCGGTAAGTGTTGTAGGCAGATATTGTAGTGTTCAGTTATTTGAGTACATGTCAGCCTCCTGCTTCCCTTCATCTTTGTTTTTCTAGCATTTAACAGTTAGGGCTTTCATTTGTCTTTATGTTATATTCAATTCTAAAAACAATCTGTTAATGACAAACTTAATTACCCAGTTAAACAGACAAAAGCCAGGAAATACAAGATAAAGTTCCAGATTAATTTTGTCCCCCTTCATGTGTTTTGCTAATAAAATCAGACATGATATCACAAATTACACCATCAATGCTCTTTTACTGTTGACTGGTTGCTGGTGTATTGTTACTACTAGAAGGAGTACAAGGAGGAATACAATTTTACATGATAAAATAAGTGTTATTGTTGAATGTCTCATTGCCAGAAGAAAAGAAGTACATTGGTTGTTGTCTGTCAATGATGCACATTTACATGAGGTTGTAAGGGACATAAGCATAAATACATATACATAAATACCTAAACCAAATAACCACACACACTGATAAATAAAAACAAACACTATGCTTGGATGAAACAGGCCATGGCTTTTATTTAGTTTATCAAACATACATACTTTCAATGTAACGAAATAACCTTGCAACCATTGTAACATAAACATAACAAGCCCTTGGCACAAGCCCAGGGCATCCGACTAAAATCACATAATCTTGCCAACCGCCATAAAAGCCAGCCGGCATGACTTAAACTTACAGTTCCCCCTAAAAATATAGGGTAACTATACCCCGATAAAAGCCACGACAAAGAAACAACAATATAATACAGGGTGGGTGGGAGGGCGCATCTTCATTAATTCCTCCATGGAGTCTTCAGCTTACCAGCCTCGCCACTGCTCACCAGACTCAGAGGTCAGTGCAGTATCGGCTCAGCGGTTCGCCAGGTAAGTGCGCAATCCCCTCACAACTGCCCTATTTATAGGCGGTTTTCCCGCCCATTGCGCAGCGCGAGGCGCCCGCGAGGCAGGCACGCGGCAGCACGAGACCACTAAAAAGCGCGGCAATGCGCTAGCGCAACCACTTACATAACCTTCACATTTTTTTTTTTTATATATAAACTTCTGACCTTTCCCTGACCCCACAGCCTATCCCTAGCATTAATAACCTGACCTTTATTAGCCCCCACAACCTCATGCCAGCCTGCCCTATAGTTGCAGGCTTTATCATTACTGGCAACCGGCCAGTGTTCCGGATTCAACTGAAATGCTGGAAGAGCAATACCAACCAGCTTGTAGCAAAAACAGTGCTTTTTTTAACTGCTCAAACTCAAAACCAAATCATAAAAAGAAAAACCTAGCTCCCAATTGGAGCCCTCTCTAACTACACTATTCTGGTCCAGACTGGCCAGCCTAAATACCCGCTAACTAGACCTCCCCGCCAGACCCAGCTAAGCCAGGGTCTGGAAAACCTCCCCCAGACAGAACACACAAGTCCAGACAGGTATTGCCTCACTTGGCTCAGGGATGGTCTTCTTCAGGGCCTCTCTTTGCCCTGGGAGCATAGGGAAACTTCCTTTTCTCCCAACAGTCTCCCCAATCATCATTCTCAGGGGGTTTTTAATGCCCAGCACCTGTGCCTGATGCCCACCCCATAGGAATCCCGGATCGATTGTATACGCGTATTGCGTAGATTTCCCCCGCCGGCTCCGCAAGACACCCGGGTGTCTGCTCTGGTAAGTCTGGGGGGGGGCACATCTTGGGGGGAAGAGTGGCAGCATATCTCGGAGGGGGACAGAGTGGCAGCATATCTCGGGGGGGCAGAGTGGCAGCATATCTTGGGGGAGGGCAGAGTGGCAGCATATCTCGGGGGGGCAGAGTGGCAGCATATCTCGGGGGGGCAGAGTGGCAGCATATCTTGGGGGAGGGCAGAGTGGCAGCATATCTCGGGGGGCAGAGTGGCAGCATATCTATTACAAAAAAAATTCTTTAAAAAAGCTTTTAAGGGTGCGGCCTATAATCGGGTGCGGCCTATAATCGAGCCAATACCATATATATATATATATATATATATATATATATATATATATATGTGTGTGTGTGTGTGTGGATATATATATATATATATATATATATATATAGCATTTTCTAAGTGTGACATGTATTAGAGTAGGAGGAAAGTAACTTTTACTAAAAGATCAGCTAAGAGTTCAGCTGCTATAATTTTTAGATCCAAGTTTCTTCACTCCTACTCTTTTGAATTTATTTCATAGGTCCCTTTGTCTTATCTCCACCCTAGCATTTAAGACATTTTTTTGGCATAACTCATGGGATTGTCAAAGAGAAAGCAGTCAGGTCTAACACATTTGCCATTATAAATAACAGCTTCATGCTTCACAGGCCAGAAACTCAAGTTCTGCACATGGTTACGTAGAGTGTTTCTGCATCAAAACGTACTTGTTTTTGATGCTCTCAATATGACTCATTAAATTAACATTTTCATTGAGTCTTATTATTGAACCTTATTCCATAATATATACAACAATAAACTAACCATGTTTATATTGCGAAGCAGACACTGTATATATCCTTTTGGGAAAAACATTGATTGGGGTATTGAAGCTTAGTCATGCATTAGATGGAAGTAAATATTCACATGGGATGTCAGTGACAGATGTTAGTGTAGCTGATCCATAGACTTGCTTTCTTACAGATAGCAATTGATTGATAGTGGGAGTGTGACATGTTTTTTACACTCATCTACAGACACCAGACAAGCCAGAAGGCTTGTTTTTTTCCCCTCAGAAATATCATGGTGCTGCCACAACCACAAGGGATTTTGGGTAGACACATGCAAATAAAGTCAACAATGATCTCCTCTATATCCACTTTCTACATGGGTCCCTTGAAAGTAATTGCCCGCTGTTCTAGACAGCCTTAAGGCTCTCAATTACACTTACAGTTACACTTATACAATTACCCTTGTATAAAGTGGATATATAGGTGATCATTATTTGCATGTGTCTACCCAGAATCCCTTGTGGTTGTGGCAGCGCCATGAGATTTCTGAGGAAAAAAAACAAGCCTTCTGGCTTGTCTGGTGTCTGTAGGTGAGTGTTTAATAATGCTTCTACTACCCCCTTAATTTTAAGTGGAAGGGTTTTCCATCACCTTTACCCACCACAACTTTTGTGCCTGAAACCATATAAAAACCTGTATTATAAACCAGCAGCTTTAGCAGAATGTGTTGGTAGGCAAAGTCTACCATATTAGCCGGCTAAGCATTGCTTCGTGAAGAGAGAGATTTTTCAAGTGTGACAAAAGGTCTATCATGTTACGTAATTTTAGAGCGATTCATTTTTAAACAAATAATTTAACATATTTGTTGCATCCTTTAGTTTGTGTGCAATTAAATATGTAGCTTTTTTGAAATTTTAAAAGATCAGGGCAAACTTAACGTCAAAAGTCTCACAAGCATCAACAGGAACAAACCAAAGTAAGGTCAGGGCACTATGGGTTGGGGCAAGTGTCAGACAGAGTTGGTCAAGTTTAGGCAAAGGGTCTGAAAACCAGAGAATCAACAACAGGAAGCATGCCAAGAATCCAGGAAGGCACAGAAGAGAAAACAGAGCATCCGGCCTTGCGCACCCAAAGCCTAGTGGTGGTCTTGCACATAGCAGCTACTGCTCACAAACGCACTCAGACTCACATTCACACAACATATCTGAAGAGTGTGCATGGTGACTTTAGGGTATGTAACATAACCATGGAGAACAAAAAGATACTACACTAAATCAAACATGCAGAAGGTACTCTTAGCTGTTCATACTGTAAGTTTGAAGTCTGGTCTCAAATTCACTCTATTCAGGAAGAATACATTTATCTTTTTATATATATATATGTCTTACTGCAACTTGCCTATTAGTGAATTCAGTCAAATATGGCTTTTCTAGTTTTATTTACTTACCATTAAGCCACGTCTATTGTAGACACGAAGATGAATATAAAACCGTTAACATCTTTCTAGAGTTAATGTTCATCTGAAGTGGCTTTAAATGAAGAAATAAAAGGGTCTGTCCATACTGAAGCAAAGGGTCAAAAATGGGGCAGTATGTGGCCCAATTATAGGCACAATCAAAAACAATCCAACAGTGTATAGTCTACCAAACAATACAATTAAAGGAAAATAAACATTTAAAGACCTTTTACTTACAGATTCCTCAGTTGGATGATACATGTATCATTAATATCATAATACCAACTAGTGTTAAACATAAATAATAAGGAATTCTGATGCATTATAACATTCCTGAGTGGGGAGCAGTTATCTAAGCACTATGAGCACACACAGGGAACACACTGTATCTAAACGTGGGCTACTCTCCATATTTCTGCCACATCTGATGAATGGCAAATGACATTACCAAGTACCGTAAAAAAAAAAGTTGGTTTTCTATACAAAATTTCTAAGATTAAATATCCTCAAAGGTGTGTGTGTTTCCCATGAAGACTTTAGGAATCCCGGTATGTTGTATTGCACCAGCTAAAACAGTACTTGCAGTATTACTATTTATGTAATTGCGTAAATAATTATACGTGTTTTATACAACCTAAACAGGTTGTTCTAGTGTGGCTTTTAGGGCTGCTTAACATTGTAATACACAAATATACACCAAAAATTCTCCTTTTTCACGATAATGGACCATGTGTCGGGAATAAACTCCTCCCGTCAGCTGCTTAGGCACCTACCTGCCACACACTTTACTGAAATTAAGGCTGTGATTAATCAGGGCACAGGCAGATCCAACACTCACATTCAGCTTTCCTGCAACCTCTTAAACTTGTGGTCGTGGCTGTAGCCGGACGTCCGGAGCACTCCGCATCCTTCATACCAGTACGGCCATTTTCAAACTTTTCAATTCGCTCATAGATGAATTTGTGCTTCCGGCACAAAAAGCGCATGACAGAACGCTGTTCCTCTGTGGTGCAATTTATAAGTTTCACAGCCATCTTCACCCCAAGGTGAGATCTCAATCCAATAGAGCACCTTTGGAATATGGTGGAACGGGAGATTTGCATCATGGATGTGCAGCTGACAAATCTGCAGCAACTGAGTGATGCCATCATGTCCATATGAACCAAAATCTCTGAGGAATGTTTCCAGCACCTTTTAGAAAGTATGCCACCCCGGAACTAGCAAGGTTTACCTAATAAAGTGGCCAGTGGGTGTATATACACGTATATATATATATATATATATATATATATATATATAAGGCTCTTATATAAGGGCATTATAATACGACACCATGCTTTACTAGACCATATACATGCTCTGTGACATAGTGCAAATGGTCTGGTTAGAAGGGCAATCCACCCATAAGCACTTACCTTTTTGACAATTCTTGCTGCTAAAGGCATAGCTACAAATAGTTCTCTGATCTCCTCCAGATGGCCCAAGTAGCTGCAAAATCCCTGTAGCTCCCATGTCACCATCTCACAAGGTGATTCTTCGGTTAAGGTGGGCAAAGTGACCACACCTTGATGCTTGACCCCCACTCACTTCCATGCCCCTACCCACCTGTGGCCACACCCCACAAAACAGGTGTTTTGATTTGGACACCTAAAATGTTGGAGATATGTAAAGATGAGAAAGGCTTCTGCTTTTCTCTTCTATTTCCATGGAACACTGAAAGCCCTTCTGCCATTTCAGTCTTTACCAAAGTAACCCCAAGATTAACTTAAAGCGTTAAAGATCTATTTTATAACTTGTTGTTATTAAATAAATACTGAAAGCACTAATTAGCTGTTGTATCAATTCAGGCATGCAATGCCACAAATGGGTAGATCACAAAATCTGTTTCCAGTAGATTTTAAAATCTTATCTAAGCATTACTTGTTTTCCCACACAGGCAAGTTGTTTGTGCATGTCCTAAATGTGGTATATGTAAGCACAAAATGTGCTAAATGGGTTAGATATAAATGTGTTGGAATTTAATTGGAATTTTGTGTGGAAATTTATAGCTTACACATAAGAGACAGAGCTACAGGCTCACACAGTTCCTGGTTGTTGTGAGCAGAACTGTAGCTAGCTCCTTTTGCGCCCAAGGCAAGAATGGAATATTGTGCCCCCTCAGATAATTTTTTACAGAGGTATTTTTATTGACACTACCTTTACACACACCTGCCCATAAACACACATATACACATACACTGCCCTTACACACACAAATTTTCCCTTACACGCTGCCTTTACACATATCTGCCCATAAACACACATATAGAGATACACTGCTCTTACACATTACTGCCCATACACGCTGCCTTTACACAGACACATATACACACACCTGTCCATAAACACACATATACACATACACAGCACTTTCACACGACTGCCCCTACACACTGCCTTTACATACACCTGCCCATACACACGCATATACACATACACTGGCCATAGACACACCTGCCCACACACACTGCCTTTACACACACCTTCATCATGCTGGAAAAGGCATTGTTCATCACCAAACTGTTCTTGGATGGTTGGGAGAAGTTGCTCTTATAGGATGTGTTGGTACCATTCTTTATTCATGGCTGTGTACTTTGTGTGTGGGCTCACTCTCTTGGCTGAGAAGCAACCCCACACATGAATCGTCTCAGGATGTTTTACTGTTGGCATGACACAGGACTGATGGTAGCACTCACCTTGTCTTCTCCGGATAAGCTTTTTTTTGGATTCCCCAAAGATTCAGGAAGGGGATTCATCAGAGAAAATGAATTTACCCCAATCATCAGCAGTCCAATTGCCTGTACCTTTTGCAGAATATCTGTCTGTCCCTGATGTTTTTTCCTGCCCTTCTTGACACCAGGCCATCCTTCAAAACTCTTTGCCTCACTGTGTGTGCAGATGCAATCACAACTGGCTGCTGTGATTCCTGAGCAAGATCTGCACTGGTTGTGCCCTGATCCTGCAGCTGAATAAACTTTAGGAGATGGTCCTGGAGCTTGCTGGACTTTCTTTGGCGTCCTGATGCATTCTTCACAACAGTTGACCCTCTCTCCTTGTAGTTGTTGATGATCCGATAAATGGTTGATTTAGGTACAATCTTACTAGCAGCAATATCCTTGCCTGTGAAGCCCTTTTTGTGTGGTTAGAAGAGGAAGAACAATGATTTCAAGCACCCCTCTAATTTTAAAGCTTCCAGTTTGTTATTCTAACTCAATCGGCATAACAGAGTGATCTCCAGCCTTGTCCACGTCAACGTGCTCACCTGCGTTAATAAGAGAATCACTGGTCATTTTTGGGCAAGGCTGAAACGCAGAGGGACTTTACAATTGAGTGCAATTCATCTAACCACTCGTCATAACATTCTGGAGTATATACAAATTGCCATCATCTAAACTGAGGCAGCAGACTTTGTGAAAATTAATATTTTGTCATCCTTAAAACTTTCTCATCTTTCATCATTTTCCATCCTCCATCTTGCATCCAGTTGCGGGAGCGTGAGGTCTGTGATTTTAGACCTCTGCTTTAGTACTCCCTAATCATTATGATCATTATTATTATTATGATGCATCAATTGCCTGCACTTAGTGATTAGGGAGCACGGAAACCCTAATGTTGGGCTGGTTATAGGGGATCATAATCTTGCAGCTGCCTCGGCATGGCCCTGAAGACTGGCCCAGGTGAGACGCCCCCTGCTCGCCCCCTCCCCTATAGATACACTACTGTTTAGAGGCTTAGTGGTGAATCACTTTGCTGGCAGCAGTGTGATTGCCCACGGAGCCCCCAGAACGCGGGGCCTTTGGGCTACTGCCCAGTATGCCCATAAGTTTAGGTGGCACTGCGCCATTTGATACTGCAGCTAGAGGGGGGTTCCAAATTCAGTGGGCCTCCCCCCTGGTCCCCCTGTAGCAACACCTATGTCTGCATCTGATGTACTTACAGTAAGATTTAGCGTTGGTGCTGTTGAACACTGCGCGTGTGTAAAAAGTGAGCATGAGTGGCAAGATATGTGGGATGATGGAGGAAGATTGGGCAGCATGGCTGCAAATTATATGTTAGGTAAGTGCTAAGGAATGCATATTAAAGAGAACATTAATATGCAGTTTTCTATAGTAGCCGCATCAGGGACATTAGATTGTCCTTTTATGGAATATATATATTCCTACACCTCTGTCCCCACCTGCTGGACAAAGATCAAAAGTGCATCTCATAATCAAATCGATGCTGGCATGTGTTATCTGCAAACAAGGTTAACGCACATTCCATATTCCGAGATAATATGTTAATAAAGACCAAAAGGCACAGAAAATATACACAAGATAAAAATATTCACCGACAAATAACCTTAATTTACACACCAGTCTATAAAAATAAAAGATTATTTCAAGCTGGTGAGGCGGGGACATGTATTGACATACTGCAGAAGGAAACAATAATGTGAAACCAAGCTCCTGGGATGGGGAATGCAGTTAGTAGGAGGGCCCTTCACTTCTGCGTGTGCTTCTCATTCAACCCACGCTCCTATTAACACAAGACAGCCTTTTAATATGGATGACTAAGGACAGACAGTTCGATTCCATTGATGTGTAAATGATTAGATTTAGTCTCGCCTGAAAATCAAACCTAGCAATATCTGTAACAAAGAAAAGCACTTTCCTATTCACTGAACCACCCCCTACGCCCACTCTTTCCTGCCTCTAAATCATAAAGCCACATATGACATCTCTGCGCCTTTGCAGCACACAAATACCAGATTTTCACTTGATAAATATGCTCTGAGAATTCATTTTAAACATAGACATTTTCCTGCCAGGTGCTTTTCATTTGGATTTCAAGAGAGTTCCATATTTAATGTTGTATTCCTATGTAATATCTTAGTAATAATTCAAACCAAGATAGATGCCAACATCCTATACAGTATGCACAGTCAAATACATTTTTCTTGTCTAAAAGTGGACCCAACCACATCATGCAAAGTGGTCCAGGACTAGGTCAGCTCTACTGCATTACTTGGGCCAAATCACACTACTGGGCTATCAGGTTCCATGGATCAATTCTTACTGAAAGGGCTGGCCTTGTAACATGACCATTTGACCATTGCTCTTGCCTAGCTACCCAAGCATTCAGACCACTCATCCTTTAGAGGTGGATCGTTGAGCATGATGCGCACAACAGAGAAAGAGCAGCACGAGAATGGCTGAGGAAACTGTCCTGAGCCAAGCCTCCTTAACCCCTTAAGGACCAGGCTGGGGTTTTTTGTGTACCCTTCCTGACCAAGGCTGTTTTAACACTTTTGTGGTGCTTGCTTTTCGCTGTAATCGTCTCCTCCCCCATTTATTGTACCCACACAAGTTATATTGGGTTTTTTTCAGGACAAGAAGGGTTTTCTTCAAATACAATTTTTAACATATTTTCTAATTTCATATAAAAAATATTAAAATATGATGTGAATTAAAAAAAGCACATTTTTATCACTTTTATTTGAAAACTCTTTTACTTATCTAAAAAAGCTAATAGAAATGCAAAATAGAATCTACTATTTGTCCTAATTTTAGAAATACCCAATGTTTTATGTTCTTTTGCTTTTTTTTTGCAAGTTATAGGGCTATAAGTAGCATTTTCTTATTTCATGACTATTTTCTTCCAAACCTAGTCATTCTGCCCCATGTGCTATTTGGGATATCTTTAATGTCGGCCAATGCAATTTACCATATCAAACCATATATTTTTGAAAAAGTAGACACTCTAAGGTATTTCAAATGCTGCTATTTTAACCTTTCCCATGCACTTATTCTACTACTACTACTCTTTGTCAAACTTTGTGGTAGCAATTTAGTTTGTGTTTTTTGTCACACAAATTGTACTTCAGGTATGAATTTTTAGCTTTTGGAATATGCTACTGCCAAACAACACAATATGTGTCCAGCAACATCTCCTGAGAACAGTGATACCACCCATGTATGGGTTTGTCGGGTTGTTTGGGATGTAAAAGGCGCATTTTTCAACTTGGAACTTTCACATCTGGTATTTCTGACGCATGTCCTATTTGGGACATCTTTGAAGCTGGTCAGTTCAGTTTTCCCTGTTTTTGAAAACACCCCAGGGTATTTCAAATGCTGGTATTTTAACCCTTTCCATGCACTGTGTTTTTTTCTCTCACACACATTGTACCATAGGTATGAATTTACCACACTTGGTATACATCACTGTCAAACAACACCCCAATATGTGTTTAGCAACATCTCTTGAGTACAGTGATGCCACCCATGCATGGGTTTGTCCGGTTGTTTGGGGAATGCACTTTTTTCATTTTTGAACCCTGCCACTTCAATTTACCCCATCAAACCATTCATTTTTTTAAAAGTAGACACCCCTTGGTATTTGAAATGCTAGTATTTTAACTCTTTCCATGTCAGGAATTTTGGGAAGATACTTGGGAATAAAATGTAATGTAATTAAGAGTACATCAGTGTAGCCTTCTGGAGTCTGGGTTATATACAGTTGTACTGGCTATTCCCTCTTGATATCTCACAGAAGTAACACTTCATCTGTTTTTCAACTACAGCTCATATGAGTAGTAGCTAAGAAAAATAGGCAGAGCTACTAGGTAGCACCTCGAACAATCATCATTGCATTTTGTTTCTAGATTATGTTTTCAGTATAAATTAAGTATTATCTCTCTTCAATATCTCACAGTCCCATATCAAATTAACCTCTCCAAACTCTCAGTCTGACTCTTGTCAACATTCCATTTTCCAAGCCTGCCATTACTTTGACAATTTCTCCTAGCTGTTGCTACTTCCTGGGATTTCCTTATGTATTTCAACATTTTAACTGTTTCATGACACTTCAAATACATAAATGAGAAAAAAGGAAAGGTATAAGGAAAGGTCAAACTTGTTTTTGTCCCTATTGCACAATACATTTAAACATAAGTTGCATGTAACCTTTACTTTGGATTTAAACGAAAACACGAACATTATATTCATATCAATTTATAATGTACAGGACAAGTTATATAAACACAAACAAATCATTATACTTCGTAGACTTAATAATTGACCCTTTTAAACAACAGGAAGCTGATTATTTCAAAGAACAGATTGAACTGTATGAATCGATAATCAATTAATAAATAGAATCATGTAAAAAATGACAGATATTGTAAGCTACTACACAGAATAAGATGTATCTGATAAAGATTCAAACACATACAAGTATCATTGAAAATGCGTTTTACCACTGGAAAAAACTGGTTAGTAATAGGCAAGCTTAAACCTTGCAACTTTAAATATGCATACATATTAGAAGGTGCAATTTCAATCATACTACTGTATATATACTGTAGATAAGCTGGGAACAATCAATTATATTTGGAAGCCATAGAACTTTACCAGAATGAGCTAAACAACACATATAAGTCTAAAATTCCTTCTTCTCCACAGATTCAGAATTTGTAGGCTTTAACAGCTTCAAGTTGGAAAAATGTCTTTTAAAGATAGTCTGGCAAAGGTTTCCACATGGTACTTTGGTGGTAATTTTTGGCAGTGAGTTACTCCTTTGATGGACAGCTGGTGGTGACCATTCTTTTTCACTTAAAACTGCCCTTTCTTGGATCATGCTAGTCAAAGGTACAGATCTTCTTCTCATTAAGAATAGCCTTTTAGGACCTTGCAATTTCCCCAAGACAAAACCATTTGCTGATAACATTGTGTCATTAAGTGGAGTTCTTTCAACATGATTAATACATTCTGCACTAGGTTTCTGTCTCTTGTAGATATCAGATGTCCCTGTAACTTCAGTATGCCAGGTGTCTTGGAGACTGGATGATCTGCCAAGTATCATACTATTACGTAAACATGTCCCTGTCTGAAAGAAGACAGATTCCTTGTTTGTCACTTGTGGACTCTCTCCAAGTGTCACAAAGCCATAGGGAGTGGTGATTTTGGCAAGATGAGGTAGAGACATTGCTGCTCTAGTGCCAGGATCTGGAAGGTCATTCACTCTGGAGAATGGTTCCCATTCTTGCTTTTTTAGAGGATCGGAACAGCTTCTCTTAGCTTTTCGGTCCCACATTCCCTCTTCCTGGCTGTGCCATTGATGTGATCTCCATGCAGTAGATTTCTTTGTTGGAAAGACACGGTGATTTTCTTGTATGGCTAAAGGTGGTATAGTAAATGGAGGGATGCTTTGGGGGGTTACTACAGAGCTGAATGTGTCTCTGGCAGTTCTAATCTGTGAGGATTCACAGATCATCTTTGCTTTTTCCCAAACTGACATTTTGCATCAGCCTTTCTGCTTCACCTGCCTGTCTGAGCTACCCACGCTCTCAATCACTTATATATCCATCAGAGCAAGGGAGGCAAGACCTAGATCAGCGTCACTTCAAAGATTCTCCTCCCTTAGCATCTCTTGACCTTACCTTGAAGTGCTGAACATGCTCTTTCTGTCATCTGTAAATTAATTTGTGCTTGGTGGAGAGGACTCTTTAGCAGCTGAGGTCTTTCCCACCTTACGTCTCCAAGTATTGGTTTTCGCATCAGAAAAAAGACTAAACAAAAAAGTTTGATTAACGGCTAAAAGACCATCTCAATGAGTCACAACAAAACAATGCCAAAGCTGCGTCAGAAGTGACTTGTTCATGAACCTGAAAGACTGTCCACAAAGACGTACAAGAAATGGAACTTTCATGTTCTTATAATTTTAATGTTTTTGTCTTTTTATCTCTATACTACTTCACATTTATATTTACCATATTCTTGCTAAAAATTTTCAAAAAATATACTGCTTTAACATTATATGACATATTTGAGATAAACAGCAAATATGCTTAAATATGGTTGTAATTTATATGATGGTTGACAATGATACATGATACAATGATACCAAATTTCTGAAATGTTATCTATCTTTATACATTAAAAGAGGTCCTGGATGTAATTGGAAGAAAAAATAATAACTGGTAATTAAGCCTCAATCAGGAGGCTGTGTCATGAAAAACGAAATCAGGAATGTTGAACGTACTGCATCCAACCATGCAAGGTCAATGGAGCCCAGCACACTAATCAGGGTGATGAGTAAAAAAAAAAAACAATTTGAACAATTAAAAAAATTAATGTTCAAAAATGTTAAAAAAAAAAATAAAAAAAACATGTAAAATTCCCCACTGTCACAAAAAAAAAAAGTTTTTAATGAGCAAGTCCTACAATTCTTTATCTTCACAAAAATTCCTGCATGGAAAGAGTTAAAATATTGGCATTATAAATGCCCATAGGGTGTCTAGTTGTATGAAATGTATGATTTGATGAGGTAAATTGAATTGGCCGAGTTCAAAGATGTCCAAAATATGGGACATGGGGGCAGTAGGATCAGATGTCTAAATGGCAAAAAAATACACACCTCACAAAGGTGGCCTTTTACCTCCCAAATAACCAAACATGTGGGGTATCACTGCGCTCAGGAGATGTTACTGAACACATATTGGGGTGTTGTTTGACGCGGACATATACCAGAATTGTATTGGCCGGCTTCAAAGATACCCGAAATAGGATATGTGGGCAGACTTTTTGACATGTCAAAATTCCAATTTGAAAAATGCACACCTCTCAAAAGGGGCCTTTTGGTTCTCGAACAACCTAACAAACCCATGCATGTGGGGTATCACTGCGCTCAGGAGATGTTGCGGAACACATATTGGCAGTGACATATACCAGGAGCTGTAAATTTGTACCTGGAGTACAACGTGTGTGAAAAAAATAAAATATTTTTTTACTACCAAGTCTGACAAAGGCTGATGGTAGAACTAGTGCATGGAAATGGTTAAAATACCAGCATTTGAAATACCTTGGGGTGTCTAGTTTTTAAAAATATATGGTTTGATTGGGTAAATTTCATTGGCCAGCTTCAAAGATACCCGAAATAGCACATGGGGCAGAATGACCAGCTTTGGGGAAAAATGGTTTTGAAATGGCAAAACGCTACCTGTACTTATTGCCCCATAACGTGCAGAAAAAAGCAAAAAAAACATAAAAACATTGGGTATTTCTAAACTCAGGACAAATAGTAGAATCTATTTAGCAGGTTTTTTCATTAGTTTTTGCAGATGAGTAAAAGTATTTTGTTTAAAAAGTGAGAAAACGTAATTTTATAACAAAAAATCACCATATTTTATATTTATTTTTTTTTATAGAAAATTAGATGATATGATAAAAATAATGGTATCTAAAGAAAGCCATGTTTGTCCTGAAAAAAAACCCAATATATAATATGTGTGGGAGCACGAAATGAGAAGAAAATCACAGCTAAACAGCAACACTGAAAAATTGTCCCACAATATACTACGAGTAAGACACAGTATTGTCCTTAAGGGGTTAAATGTCCATGGTCATCACACAACAAAGTAACAAATGAAAATAAAACTACATTACTTGAACTGTTAAACCTGGCATACTTCATATTGCTCACACTTGTGAGATCATTAATAGATAGTATTTTAAATAAAATTAGCTGATGTTTAAGCATTATTATTTAGTTTAAGAGAATCCATAGCTATCTGAAATGCCCCATGTACCCCACAAAACATTCTATATACTTTGAGTGAATATTTAAGATGTACTCATATAATCTATTTTTATTTCCCAAACCAAGTCGGTCCAAAGCAGTTACACTGATTAAAAGTTGGCCCTGCATTATGCATATTTCAATCAGTGAAGTGACTTTCTAGAAATCCTCCTGATTTAAATATGCTTTATATAGGCCCATCCAAGCTATTAATGGAGCAGATGCTCACTGAGGTTGGTCATTGATGAAGTGAGATAAGGCTGTAAGTCTACAGCAGATTCTCCTGCAAGCTCTCTATTTAGTGGGGGTAAAACCAAAATCACGTATCAATTCATTAACCATATTGTGAGCTTATCTGAGCAGCCCCCTCTTTTCTTTTGGGTCTGTATGTCCAAATGTGATGCAGTACTTGTTATGTCATGTTTAATGTGAGGTTGCTATATAAAGAAGTAATCCAGCAGAATTGATAGATGTTAATACAGTGATACAGGGCTCATACGCTTCGCAGAAGTAACAGCGTTATAGTGTACATGAAAGCAAAGAGTGTGAGCTGGTAAATTGGCGACCTGTAAATGGAAAATATACAAATGTGTATAATATATGAACTTCGAGAAAGAGAAAACGGACTACTGTCATACAATAAGCCAAGGCAAGAAACTATTTCACTAAGGTGAATTAACCTCATGAAATTCAAGAGTTAACATATTAAGGTGGGAGCTATAAATTAGAACTGAGTGAGCACCTGTGTAGTTGATTGGCTGCTAAAGTGTTATCAAGGTTGATGATAGAGCAGGAGAGGCAGTGAGTTATCTTGACAGTGTAGTTTGGGTCTTGTGGTTTTTGTTCTGTTTAACTGATTTTGTAGGTTGGATTTGGATGGTGAGATGAAGTCGCAATCTAGAGAGGATTCAAAGGTATCCGTGAGGTCTTTTTTTTCTTTCTTTCATGTATTGGGCAATAATTTGTGCGTAGCATAACAACAAAAATGTGTAAACGTTTCTTTTTCATCATGTTGTAGCTATTCTGTAAATGTGACAAAGCTCTGTGTTTCATGGTGTGATTGTGCTAGTGCTTGATTTTTCACAACTTGGATATCTCTTTCATAAGCAGCTTGGCTTGTGAAGCAATTTTCTTTGTCATTGATGCACTATGCAGGGTCAGCTTCTTGCAGGAGGCTATTGCCAGTACTGGCCCTTCTATAAAGAAGTGAGAGTTGAAACCACAAACCTGCAAACTCTCTCTTTAATGAATGTACCAATTTGTTTCCCTGAAACTGAGATTTCATTTAAAGGGAGAGTCGCCAGGGGAATAGTGGTTTTAAGTATTTTTTGCTCGCTATCATTAAAAAGGGCAAAGACCAGCAAGAATGGCTGAGTTGGCTCTGCAAGTCAATGGGTGGGAAGATTTTTTTTTTTTATTTATTTAATATATATATATATATATTGAATGAAATGTATTATGTAGGTCCAGCCAAGGGCTTCTGACAGAAGAGAATTCATGGGATTGGACCTTTGAAATATGGGTTTTTCAACTATTTACTGACTGAAGAAATTATATATGCAAAGACAAACCATGGGAGAGGTTTCAGACTTCACGTTTTTTTCATTATGTTGTGTACAGACTTTGTCATGGCCAATATACTGTGTGCCCATCTGCTTAAATGTAGCTAAAGTAGTCCCTACCTTTTTGTCCCTCAGGACAAATGTCCAATAAAGGCAAAAAGTCAAGGATATGTCAAGACTCTTCTTTTAAGGATCACAAGGATCTGGCCTCTGAAATATGTGGTGAGTGAAAAACCAATATATTAACAGATGCATCCCATGCTGGGTGCAACTCGTCCTGTATTTGCTACACTGGATCATTCAATGCACCTGTGAACTTTGTTGTGTGACAGCAACAAATCAGCGTTTTAGCTTGTGTGTTTTTGTTATATAACCTTCTGTAACTACACAAACTATCTGTGCTTACTCTACAGTTTAAAATTCTTCAAAAGATGGCTTCTTTTGCTGGGCTGTCATTTGAGGTGGAAAATATTGGGGCCGTGGGACAGACCTCTCCAAATGAACGCCGTTTTCTCTTTGGCAAGAAAAGAATTGGCCGTTTGAGCAGAATAATTCTGTTTATCACTCCTCATAGACTTCAGTGTGCACTGGGGTTCCATGCTGCAGAGAGTTTAGGTCAATCAACCTCATCAGATGGTAAGCAATAAAGGTTGGAGGATCAGAAACTGGTCAGGCCCAGTGAAGGCAGAGTTATGACTTTTTTTTTGTTTTATTTAAACTCTCCACAGAGATAAAGAAGTCTCCATTAAAGCCATGTGGAAAGGGCAACAAAAGGAAGCAAGAAGACCTTGATCTTGAAGAGCAGCACAGTTGGGTAACATTCATGACTGAAGATCTTCCAGATGAAGATCAGGATGATGACCCCACATATGAAGTGAGCAGCTACTATTGCTTACACAATGGTACAGCCCCACCCATCTGAAAATTATCTATGACGTTGGTTCTGAATCAAACATCCTATACATGCTAAACTGCTTGTAAATTCAGGTGGAATAGATGGTTGACTAAATTAACTCTCATTCTAATCTGGGATCAAAGCTTTAACTGCCCCTTAGTCTCTGTATAAGATGAAGGTTGTATATTGCAGACTAAATGGTGCCAGTATCGTTGACTAGTATCCTTCTGAATGTATGTAACTATTTCCTACGCCTTATACGAGTCCACTTTATCCAGCACTTAAAATGCTGTGGTTATTTCCAGCCCAGCAAATCTGACACAGACAGCGAAGAACACCATTCCAAAAATGAAACCGAAAGTGACATTGAGATTGAAGAAAAGGATGGGGTTGTCATGATCAAGGAGCGAGAGGTAAAGGCTAATGGAATCAATTAGCTGTGACAATACATGTAACGTCTCGATAAAAATGTTTGGTTGTGCATGGACCTTGATATGTATTCATCTAGCAGGAACTATTAATCGTGTTGCCTTACATACTGCAAAAAACTTGAATTTGAGGAACACCATTGTGTGATTGAGATGTACACTGGCCCTACCAGATTGGCATAGGAATTCACATTGGGGCAAGGGTGTTTCTGTGCTTCAGTGTGCCTAATACCCCCCCTTGCCACAGTGATCAATGACATTTACTCAAAATACGTTTCCAGGAGGATTTGTCAAACAAGGAGGAAACACATGGAGATGAACAGACAAATAGAGGGGAGCCAAATCCAGGCAGCAATGGCCAAAAAACAGATGGTGGTGATCAGGAAGCTGTCTCCTCTGCAGGTAAATGTTGTAGTGTTATTAGCCATGAATATGTGTAAGCACTTATTGCCAGGCTTATTCATAATACATGGTAAAGCTAAGGGGGGGGGCAACAGCTGAATGTAAGCAGCAACAGCTTACATTCAGCTGTTGCAATCACAGCTTCTAGTATAGCTTAATTTGCTAACAATACCCAACGCTTGTACTTTATGCAAGAATGGGGTTCCATACTGCAGAGAGTTTAGGTCAATCAACCTCATCAGATGGTAAGCAATAAAGGTTGGAGGATCAGAAACTGGTCAGGCCCAGTGAAGGCAGAGTTATGACTTTTTTTTTGTTTTATTTAAACTCTCCACAGAGAAAAAGAAGTCTCCATTAAAGCCATGTGGAAAGGGCAACAAAAGGAAGCAAGAAGACCTTGATCTTGAAGAGAAGCACAGTTGGGAAACATTCATGACTGAAGATCTTCCAGATGAAGATCAGGATGATGACCCCACATATGAAGTGAGCAGCTACTATTGCTTACACAATGGTACAGCCCCACCCATCTGAAAATTATCTATGACTTTGGTTCTGAATCAAACATCCTATACATGCTAAACTGCTTGTAAATTCAGGTGGAATAGATGGTTGACTAAATTAACTCTCATTCTAATCTGGGATCAAAGCTTTAACTGCCCCTTAGTCTCTGTATAAGCTGAAGGTTGTATATTGCAGACTAAATATCGTTGACTGTATCGTTGATTAGTATCCTTCTGAATGTATGTAACTATTTCCTATGCCTTATACGAGTCCACTTTATCCAGCACTTAAAACGCTGTGGTTATTTCCAGCCCAGCAAATCTGACACAGACAGCGAAGAACACCATTCCAAAAATGAAACCGAAAGCGACATTGAGATTGAAGAAAAGGATGGGGTTGTCATGATCAAGGAGCATGTGGAAAAGAGAGAGGTAAAGGCTAGTCAATTAGCTGTGACGATACATGTAACCTCTCAATAAAAATGTTTGGTTGTGCATGGACCTTGATATGTATTCATCTAGCAGGAACTATTAATCGTGTTTGATTTACATACTGCAAAAAAAAAAAAAAAAAAAATAACTTGAATTTGAGGAACACCATTGTGTGATTGAGATGTACACTGGCCCTACCAGATTGGCATAGGAATTCACATTGGGACAATGGTGTTTCTGTGCTTCAGTGTGCCTAATACCCCCCTTGCCACAGTGATCAATGACATTTACTCAAAATACGTTTCCAGGAGGATTTGTCAAACAAGGAGGAAACACATGGAGATGAACAGACAAATAGAGGGGAGCCAAATCCAGACAGCAATGTCCAAAAAACAGATGGTGGTGATCAGGAAGCTGTCTCCTCTGCAGGTAAATGTTGTAGTGTTATTAGCCATGAATATGTGTGTAAGCACTTATTGCCAGGCTTATTCATAATACATGGTAAAGCTAGGGCATTGAAATCTGGGGGGGGCAACAGCTGAATGTAAGCAGCAACAGCTTACATTCAGCTGTTGCGATCACAGCTTCTAGTATAGCTTAATTTGCTAACAATACCCAACGCTTGTACTTTATGCAAGAATGACATCTGCGTTTTAATACCTACCCTTTTTTATTTTTTTTATTTTATTTTTTCTCTAGGAACTTCGTGAACGGATAATAGACTCTAAGCGTCTCCTTTTGCGTGACACCAACTTCTCTGGAGTAATGACATTTTGTGGCATGCTGACTTGCACTTGATTACTGTAACCTTATCTATATGGAACTTGCCCCGTAACCATTAATTTACATTAGCAATAAATACATTTTTCACTTAACGTTGTGTGTCATTGCTTTAATGGGAGAACTAACAGGATTGCACATGCATTCCTTGAGATATAATGCTGCAAATCTAAAGTTTGACAGATCTGGACATGCAAGAGTGGCCGCACATTGTGGAACTGACTCGGTAGTACTATCATATACAGCTGTAGCTGTATGTAATACTCCCTATAGGTGTGTTTGCTACCAGTATGTTATGGCCACATATAATCTTCACAATTGGCTATTAAAGGGGTAATAAGTCTGTCGGCTCACTAAGAGTTTCCAGGTATGATGAGGCACTTCTTTTTTTTTTTTTTTTTTTTTTTGTTTGTGTGTGAATACAGTCGTGGCAAAAAGTTTTGAGAATGACAGTTGTCTGCTGCCTCAGTTGATGACAAGTTGCATATAGAATGTTACAAAGGTTGCTCAAATGAGTCGCAACATCCTAATCCCCCCCCCCCAAAAAAAATGTCCAGTTCATTTCAACCCTGCCCTAAAAGGACCAGCTGACATCAAATCAGTGATTCTCTCATTAACACAGGTGAGGGTGTTGACGTAGACCAGGTTGGAGATCGCTCTGTTATGGAGGGTGGTGCTTGAAATCATTGGTTACCTGCAAACCATGTGCTGTCGTCATTGCTTTGCACAAAAAGGGCTTCACAGGCAAGGATATTGCTGCTAGTAAGAATGCTCCTAAATCGGCGTTTACCGGATCATCAAGAACTTTGAGGGATGTTCAATTGTTGAGAAGAATGCGTCAGGGCACCCAAGAAAGTCCAGCCAGCGCCAGGACCATCACCTAAAGTTGATTCAGCTGTGGGATCAGCTTGCTCAGGAATGGCAGCAGGCAGGTGTGAGTGCATCGGCATGCACAAAGAGGCGAGACTTTTGGAGGATGGCCTGGTGTCAAGGGCAGCAAAGAAGCCACATCTCTCCAGGAAAAATTTCAGGGGCAGACTGATATTCTGCAAAAGGTACAAGGATTGGACTATGGTAAAGTCATTTTCTCTGATGAATCCCCTTTGTAATTGTTTGGGAAATCCAGAGAAGACAAGGATACAATCAGTCCTGTGTCAAGCCAACAGTAAAGCATCTTGAGACTGTTCGTGTGCAGTTGCTTCACAGCCAAGGGAGTGGGCTCACTCACAATTTTGCCTAAGAGCACAGCCATGAATAAAGTGGCACCAATACATCCTTCAAGAGCAACTTCTCCCAACCCTCCAACTACAGTTTGGTGACTAACAATGCCATTTCCGGCATTATGAAGCACCTCACCATAAGCCGAAAGTGATAACTAAGTGGCTCGAGGAACAAAACATCGAATGTTTTGGGTCCATGGCCAGGAAACTCTCCAGACCTTAATCCCATTGAGAACTTGTGGTCAAGCCTCAAGAGGCAGGTGGACAAACAAAAACCCACAAATTCTGACAAACTCCAAGCATTGATTATGCAAGAATGGGCTGCCATCAGTCAGGATGTGGTCCAGAAATTGACAGTGTGCCAGGACAGATGGCAGAGGTCTTGAAAAAGAAGGGTCAACACTGCAAATATTGAATCTTGTAATTGTCAATAAAAGCCTTTGACACTTATGAAATGCTTGTAATTATACTTCAGAATATCATAGTAACATCTGACCAAAATATCTAAGAACACTGAAGCAGCAAAGTTTGTGAAGACCAATACTTGTGTCATTCTCAAAACCTTTGGCCACAACTGTACAATTATTGGAGATTGCCACTGACTTTTTTTTTATTTTTATATGGAAGTACTTAGCTTTACTAGGTAGTTTCCTACCTGGTGTAAAGATCCATCTTACAGGTTTGCGGGATGTGGATGTTGGGTTGATGCCAGACCTGCCGTGGAGGTGCTTTTGGGAAATGATCTGTGCAACTTGTCTTCTTCTTGCTATTGGATTTAACCCCGCATACTTGTGCTATAACAGTTGATATGCCAGAAAGGAATATGGCAGTTTTCCCTCAATGACGGGGCCCAGGCATGTTCCTCTGACTTGACTTTCCACGCGCTCTCCCCTGCTTAATGGGCTTTCACTGCTGTGTTTGTCCAGGAAGTACAGACCGACCCTACATTAGTTACTTACCTGAGAGGGCTGGGGCTGATCCCTGGGGGTTGGGGGGGGCGTTTTGAGTGGGACAAGGGTCTATTATACCGGGTCACTTAGAGGAAGAGGGTCACTGTTCCAAGCTCGTAGTGCTAAGGGGGCTGAGCTCCTTCCGTAGTTATGGCAGTTGTGCGGGATTAAGCCCCTGTATAGCTCAATATATCACCCACAGACAAATGGCTTAAGGGAGAAGTTTAATGGAAACTGCAGCTTCGGAGGTTCTGTGCCGTTTGCTCAAATAGCAAATGTTATTGCCCTAAAGCCTACTAAGCAGGACAAGCTGCAGGCCGGAAGACTCAGAGAGCCTTCCCCTACCAGAGCTTCCAGGGTGAGATGAAGCACCGTCAGGCATTGAGACAGTCCAATTAGACAAGAAACTAGGGAAGTTGCAGCATGAAAAAGTTAGACACGTGTTTAGGCAGCATAAAGAAATTTGTCCCCGTGTGTACTAATGTAGTGGTACCTCTACGACAACCTGCTTACCAGGTGCCCGAAGCAGTTAGGGAAGGGATGCATCGCAAGCTTAGGGAGATGGTCGATTTAGGAGTCATCAAGCCTTCCAATAGTCCATGGGCTTCCTCAGTAGTACTGCTTGGACTACCACAAACTTTATGACGGGACCGCGACTGACACTTACCCTATGCCCCGGGTAGATAAACTATTAGAACGTATCGCGCGGGGTAACTTTCTTACAAGATGGAAGATTCTGCTGGAGACAAAGGCTATTCTGAAATCATCACTTTATTCAACTTATACCAGTTTAAGGTTATGCCCTTTGGGATAAAGATAAAGAATGCCCCGGCACCCTGCCAGCGGATGTCCAGTAACTTGGGCATTGGGTGTGGTGTGGGAAACAGCGTCTGGACCCAGCTAAGATAGAGACTGTTGCTAACTGGCCTACACCGAGGAGAAAAAAAACAGCACTTTTTGTGGGTCGCAGGCTACTGACACAAGTTTGGACCTAGCTACAGTACCCTGACCAAACCCCTGACTAGCGGTTCTTGGCCAGGTGGGTGACGACGGCCATGAGCTTCAGTAGGCTATATCAGCCATAAGCTACTACCCTGCGAAGTGGGGTATGTGGCGGTGGTATGGGCTCTAAAACAAAACTGTATTTATATGGACACGCTTTCATCTAGGGACAATGAAGGTTTGTTGCGTTGGAGCCTCACATTGCAGCCCTACAATTTAACCATCTAGTAAAGGCTGGAAAAGAGAATGGCACGGTGGATGGTCTTTCCCAGAAAACCGAATTGGAATAAAATCTACCTGGACTGCCCTAAGCCAACCCAACGGGATCTGGCCAAAAGTTTACATACCCTTGAATGTTTAGCCTTGTTACAGATGCACAAGGTGACACACATGAGTTAAAATGGCAAATAAAGGCTAACTTCCCACGCCTGTGGCTTTTTAATTTGAAATTATCGTCTGTGTATAAATATAGTCAATGTTTGTTAGCTCTCACATGGATGCACTCAGCAGGCTAGATACTGAGCCATGGGGAGCAGAAAAGAACTGTGAAAAGACCTGCGTAACAAGGTAATGGAACTTTATAAAGATTGAAAAGGATATAAAAAGATATCCAAAGCCTTAAAAATGCCTTGAAAATTAACAAGTGCAAACTTTAAGGACCTCTTGATACCAAGCAAAGGTCAGGTAGACCAAGAAGGATTTCAGTCACATCAGCCAGAAGAATTGTTTGGGATACAAAGAAAACCCCACAGGTAACCTCTGGAGAAATACAGGCTGCTCTGGAAAAATATGGTGTGGTTGTTTCAAGGACCACAATACGATGATACTTGAACAAAAATGAGCTGCATGGTCGCGTTGCCAGAAAGAAGTCTTTACTGTGCCAATGCCACCAAAAACCCTGGTTACAATATGCCCGACAAAACCTTGCCTGACAGCCTCTGGCACACTGTCATTTGGAGTTACATGACCAAAATAGAGCTTTATAGTCCCAACCATAAGCACTATGTTTGGAGAGGGGTCCACAAGACCTATGGCGAAAAGAATGCCATCCCCACTGTGAAGCATGGTGGTGACTCACTGATATTTTTTGGGGTATGAGCTCTAAAGGCACAGGGAATTTTGTGAAAATTGATGGCAAGATGAAAGCAGCATGTTATCAGAAAATACTGGCAGACAATTTGCATTCTTCTGCACGAAACCTGCGCATGGGATCTTGGCCTTTCCAGCACAACAATGACCCTAAGCACAAGGCCAAGTTCACCCTCCAGTGGTTACAGCAGAATAAGGTTCTGGAGTGGCTATCACAGTCTCCTCACCTTAATATCATCAAGCTACTCTGGGGAGGTCTCAAACGTGCCGTTAATGCAAGACGACCAAAGACTTTGCATGACCTGGAGGCATTTTGCCATGATGATTGGGCAGCTATACCACCTGTAAGAATTTGGGACCTCATAGACCAGTATTACAAAAGACTGCATGCTGTCATTGATGCTAAAGGGAGCAATACACAGTATTAAGAACTAGGGGTACGCAGACTTTCGAACAGGGGTCATTTCATTTTTTTCTTTGTTGCCATGTTTTGTTTTATGACAATGACATATTTACAAGAAAACAGATTTGACAATACAAGCCCTCAAACCTCTAGCCAAGGTAAGATCACAAATACATAAAGCAGCAACGCATTTACCTTCCACACTGCCCTTGGCCTGACCTAGGGCAGTGCCCCTAACTGCCCTGTCCTTGCAGGGCCGAAAGGAAAAGCAGCCTTGGAAATATTTGGACACCAGCCCCATGAATTGTATCGCGTAGTCTAGCTCTTGTAACCACACTTGAAAGTCACACGTTCAAAGCGGCCGCGAAGTTCAAAGCAGCCATCATGCGGCTGTAAGACGTCTCCGCCAGCCATTTAATGAAGTTAAAGCGACTGGTGGAGGCGGTCTTATAGCCGCATGACGGCTGCTTTGAATGTGGTCTGCCTCCCCACCGGAAATTTCATCCCTGACTCAGTTTGACCTCTGGTATCCTGACCTCGGCTTGTTTGACTTCCTGATTTGGCTCTCGACCCCTGGCTTGGATTTTTGACTACGTTTTATGGACATTATATTTTCTACACTTTATATTATTTTTTGTATTTTGAATAAAGGTGATTGCACTGCATTTCTGTCTCCATCTGGTTTGTGGTTCTACCTGCTTGGAGAGAAATGACACGTTCAATTCCATGCAAAGCGAAACAAACCAACGCAACAAGTGCACAACTGAAGGGGAAGATGCTGACAGATAATTGATGGAATGAACAACCTGGTGGTCAGTAAAAAAGACAACCCTATGATTGCGTATGCTCCAGCCCCACAAGGTTAAAGCCACCACCAAGGGAATCAGCTCCAAAAAGGCCAAATTCTGAATGAGGTGACTACCTGACCACTCCGCCGGCCACCTAGCCGTACACCACTGGCCGGCAAAGTACGCCCCAAAGCCCACACACGCTAACGCATCCGTAAACAAAGACAACGAGTCCGCTGACACCGACCTCGCCTGAAAAAACACCTTCTCATTAAACCTCAGAAAAACCTCCCACACTGCCAGGTCTGCCCTCGACACCCGAACCCAATGATGAGAGGCCCAAACACCTGCTGTGTAGCCCTAGAGAAGGAACGAGAGAAAACTCGACCAACCGGAATGATCCGATAAGCAAAATTAAGGCGCCCCAACAACGACTGCAGGACCCTCAGTGACACTTTCCTAGAAGCCTGAACCTCGGCCACCACCGCCCGCAAAGCAGCCAACTTATCAGCCAGAAGGCAGCACACACCCTCCACCGAGTCGATCCCCAGATCCAAGAAGCTGAGGCACGTGGTAGGACCCTCAGTTTTATCCGCCGTCAACGGAACACCGAAATACTGCGCCACCCACTGCAACGTGCTCAACAGGTGTAAACACTTGCCCAAGTTCCCCAGTCGAATGCACAAAAAATAATTGAGATAATGGACCAACGATCGACAACCCGCCTCCTCACGCACCACCCACTCCAGAAAAGTGCTAAGTCCCATAGGAAGGCACAAGTCAAAGTAAAAGGCACCTTCAAACCAGCAGCCACTGCCCTATCGAAAGAGGTATAGGAGACAGAACAGAGCTCTTTGTCAACATCATCATTAACAGAACCCCCCTTGGATAAGACAGATGATGGATAAGCAGAAATTTACCCACCTGCTTTTTGGGCACCATCCCAGTGGCGAAACCCGAAAACAATCAAACGGAGCCTCCATAAAGGGGCCCGCCACGCGGCCCAACGAAACCTCCTTGGACAACTTCTCACGCACAACTTCCAGAAAGGCCGCCACAGACCTGACCCGTGGCCCCACCAGACTTATTCCGCTTAAATCATTTGGACAAGCTGTGGGAACCCCCTATTACGCTAGTCAGGATGCGAAGCCAGTTTCTGAAAGTCATCAGAATCTTATGGTACTTCCGCTTCTTCTCCTCCTCCTCCTTCTTTTTATCTTCCTTCTTGTCATCCTCCTTCACATCCAAAAACTCATCCAGAGGAAGCAAGGAGAAAAGCTCCACGTATTCCCCCCTTCCAGATTTTTTCCTTGACCTCAGCCTTCAAATGGGCACATAAGCCGGCTGGCGCTCAGATGTTGCAGAGGACGCCGCCTCTGTCCGGACACGATGCCGCTCCCCGACAGGCCTCCTCCGGGCCCGCAGCTGCCCCTCCAGCATCTTCGTCCCCACTGAGACTCAGGCGACGCGGAAGACCAAAACAGGCCTCTTCCCTCTACCGGCCCACGAACATGCCACTCCTCTCTTCAGGGCCACTGACCTGACCCCCTCCAACAGTTGCTCCACGTCCAGATCCATAGAACCTGCAAGAGAAGAAGGGGAAAGAAAGGAATGGAGAGAAAACAAGAAAACAGCAAGCCACCAAAGACAAGGGACCAGGACAGACAAACAACACAAGGTAGGGTGACTACAAAATGTCCCTAAACTTTGTGTCACAACCCCTTAAGTAACCTTTCCCTAAAATCCCACCCCCAACCCACCAAAACTGGCGCCAAAAAGCCTGGCCCTACTTGGGAGCCCAGTCAGGGCCCACTCTGGCCATGCTGGCCCCCGCGGGCATCAGGCTCTTAAGGGCATGCAGCACCTTCTGTAGTAGTCTATGGAGGCTGTGTTGAGTCAGCACAGCCTCTATAGTGTAAATAGGCTGGTTGGGGAGATCAAAGATCCCCTGTAACCATCCCATTGAGCAGCAGGATAACAGGGGGTCTAATCGCTCAAGAGGGTGATCTGCTCCATGGTTTGGCAGCAGGGGGACTGCCGCCCCCCATGGACCTGCCGCACCATAGGCCTAGTTGGCCTAGGTCAGGATACTTAACTGACCAAGAGGGAATTAGCTTCCATGAAACAATCAATGTTAAAAGTGGGGTCCGTCTCTTGTCTCCTGCTGTACTGTCTATTCCACTTATGACCACTAGGTGGCTGTAATGTACAAGCTGTCCACTATGCCAACAGCAAGATATAGAAATAGCTGGAATGAAAACTCACATCTAGTATAAAAATATTTTAACCACTGAGTATCATATTGTGGTTCACATAGTTTTTTCCCCCTAATTTTCGCTAGTTTTTACTAAATTTCTCATACTAAATTTTCAGCTAATTATCTAACTATGGTATCAAAAGAAAGCTCTATCTCTCCTTGAAAAAACAATATATAGTTTACATGGGTACACTATTTGCATGAAAGGAGAATAATCGCTGAATCGACAAACTGACAAAAATGCCAAAATTGCTCCGGGCTTTGAGGTACCAAAAAGAAATAAATTATAATAAGTGGCTTCATTTGATCACTAGCCTTAAATAAAAGACTTTTTTTGCATAATCAGTCATATTTTCAAAATCAATGCCAACATTTCACAATTTCTGCCTGGGTATGCAAACTTTTGAACACAACCAGGAGCTGTACATTCCTACCTAAATTACAATGTGTGTGTAAAAAAAAAATATATATATACTGCCACAAAGTTTGACAAAGGCTGGTAGTAGACTTTGCATTCAAAGAGTTAAATACTAGCATTTGAAACTTGGGGTGTCTAGTTTTCATAAATAAATGGTTTCATGGGGATACATTGAACTGACCGCTTCAAATATGTCCCAAATGGCACACGAGGGTAGAGTAACCAGTTTTGAAAAAGATAGTTTTGAAATAGCAATATGCTACTTGTACTTATTGCTGAATAATTTGCAAAAAAACCAAAACATTGGGTATTTCTAAACTCAGGAAAAATGGTAGTGTCTATTAAGCAGCATTAGCTTTTGTAGATGAGTAAAATATTTTTCACCATATTTTATATATTTTTTTAATATTAAATTAGATTAGATCAAAATGTCCTGTGTGATATTGCCAGCAAAAAAAGAAAGGCTTGCAAGTAATATAGGCTGCTAAAAGTAAAATGGCAGGATACAGCAAGAGTAGCCCTGGAAATAAGAATTTAAAAATGGGCTGCATATGGGCTGCATATACGTAACTGGTTAAATATACGTATTAGCCATAGGACAAGATGCCTTATAGCAGGGGTTTCAAAGTCTTTTCTGCAGTGCGCCACTTCATCAGAAATGTATGTGTGTGGGCCACACTTATTTTTCATTGGGAGAAAATATACAGCATTACGTCTATCACTATATAGGGAACCAGACACAGACAGTGGTAAAGCATGGCTCCTATCATTATATATTGATCCAGAAACAGATGGTGGTACAGCATGGCTCCTATTATATAGCGATCCAGACACAGACTGTGGTACAGCCTGACTCCTATTATTAAATACTGAGCCAGTGATTGACAGTGGTGCAGCATAACTCCCATCATCATCTTTGGGAGATGCATTTCACTGTTTTTTGCATTTCGCTGTTTTTCACTCACTCTCTTACTTTCTCTCACACACTCACTCCATCTTAATATTACTCACTTTTTCTCACATTTTCATTCACTATTTCTCACATGCTCTCGCTTTCTCTTTCACTCCCTACATTTTCCACCAACACCAGTGGAGAAAGTGGGAACACTCAGCCAGCACAGACTTTACCCCTCGCGCTGTGCTCCCCATTACTTGATTACCCCATGCTGGGTATTGTCACCTTGGACAGGAAGGGATTCCTGTGGAAGAGTGAAGGGCCAGACATCCTGGCTACATCTCCCTGGGGTGTGGAGACAGGGTATCAAGGTACACAGGGTAAAATTATTAAATGCATAATGTCCAAAATATGATGGGTACATAACTTTTGGGCCCTATCGTACATTGCATCCTTATGCCTGTGATGTGCTGGTTTCAGGGAGACCAAACACGCCATGCAGGCATGACCATAACAAGTGTTATGCGAACGTGTCATTGTGCCAACTGATACAGGTGTGGAGTTTGGTATGAAAATGATCACTAGGACCAGAGAATTATGATGATCCTAGTGTCATAATTATGCCAAGCTCGGCCGGCGTCATATTACATATTTTGTGATCCCAGACCAAAGTTGAGAAGATAGAACCCCGCCATCAGAAGGTCATAGTTCTGAACCCCCTACTCCCATCCCCTTGCTCAGGTAACAGGAAAAGGGTGGTCTTGGGGGGGATAAAAAGGTGGGAAATTGGTAATGGAGAGAGCCTGTTTTTACCATCACAGAGACAACATCAAGGCTCCAAGGAAGTATGGTATGATACTCTGTTTTATCCCTTTTATTTTACACTGTTTTGTACTATCTAAGTCTATGTCTCTTTTTATATGCATTTTTATGTAACAGCACTGTGACCCATTTTATACTCAGATTAAACATTTTTAATCAGTTCTGTCTTTGTTCTCTTATCGAATTCAGCCTAGAGATAGCCTTTTGTATACATATAGATATGTCACGTTACTACGCGGTTAACTATATAGATATCAGTTTGGGGATTGTGTAGTTATCGCAGTCTGATTGTTTTTGGGTAACCTAAGATGCCCGGTTTTAAAGTTCTTGGTGGTGGCAGCGTGTTTTACACTGGGAGTCTTGGGGTGACTGGTTGGGGTTGGTGGTGGTTGCTTGGTGCCCTGCGGGGAAAGTGACCAAACGCGCCGAAGAGGGGGTAGAGAAAATGTGGGAGAGGGGGGAGATAGTGAGAAAGGAGCGTAGTAAGAATATTTAAATAAAGAGTAAGAATGAGCATGGATTAATGTGTGTATGATTTGTGTAAATGAGTGAGGATATGAATTAACATGTGGATGAACTGTCTGAATGAGTGAGAGAATCAATGAAGTTGTGAGAATAAATTATTAAGTGAATGAAAGTGTGAATTAGTGAGTGACTGTAAAAGTGTGTATCAAAGATGGCACAAGCAGGGTGTTTAAGCCTTGGGCACCAAGATGGCACATGCAGGGTGTTTATGGGACAAACATGGCACAGTTAGCGTGTTTATGGGACAAAGATGTCGTACGCTCGGCTGTTTGGGGACAAAGTTAACTCATGCTGGGCTGTTTGGGGACAAAGATGGCACGTCCTATGTGTGTAATTTGGGTGCTGGTCAGGTTCTATGTGGGCAGTGTGGACGCCAGGGCTGGCCTTTGGGATGTGCAACCTGTAATCAATGCCTGTAATTTAGGGGGTTTTATCTATACATTTAATGCTAAGTTTTTATGTGAATTCCAATTTATCTATACCTGCAAAGCTCGGTTTTTGTGTTATTCTCTTGATCCATATCTGCTATGCTATGTTTTCATACACTATTTATATATACCTGCAAATACAGGGTTTGTATGTCTTATTGAGTTGATCAATACCTGCAGTGCTGTTTCCATGTGTTGTTTATTTGATCTATTCCTTCAGTGCTAAGTTTACATGTGATTTCTAGTTGATCTATACCTGCAGTGCTGGGTTTGTGTGTTCTGTTGATCCATACCTGCTATGCGATGTTTCCATACATTATTATTGTATACCTGCAAATACCGGGTTTTTTTTATGTCTTGTTCAGTTGATCTATATATGCACGTGCTGTTTACATGTGTTGTTATTTGATCTATACCTGAACTACAGGGAGTAAGTAAAAGAGAGGTGTGGCTTAGTGAATGAGGGGACAAAGGGACTCTGGGGATGATTACGGGAGAGAGGACCTCTCGATGTCACGGTAGGGTCAGAAAGAGGGAAGACTGCACTGACTTTCACAGTCTTCCCCTAATCTGCAGTCAGTGTGGCAAATATTGTTTTTGGTGCAGGAGCGGAGGGAGTGATTGCATGCTAGGGAGCGTGGCCCAATTTCAATATAAAATACATTGGCAACAGGGTGCAATATTTATATATATTGGCAGTAGGGGCTAATATTTATATATATATATATATATATATATATATATATATTGGCAGCAGGGTCTAATAATATATATTGGCAGCAGGGTCTAATATATATTGGCAGCAGAGGCTAATATTAGTATATATTGGCAGCAGGGGCTAATATTAGTATATATTGGCAGCAGGGGCTAATATTAATATATATTGGCTCCCGGGACTAATATTAAAGAATGAAAAATAACTGCCATATCAGCATGTCTAATGCATATATATATATATATATATATATATATATATATATATATATTCCAAAGGTAGTTACCGCCACTCTTGGGACTTTTTAAAAAAAAAAAAAATTCTACGTTTCAGTCGTTTTGCATGTCCTGATGAAAGTCTATAAATAAAAAGACTGAAACGTTGACTAGGAAATCAGAGTTTTGTGGAATTATTTAAAACAAGTGTGCCGGTAACAACCTTTGGAATCTATATGAATTATTGCTACAGCTACTTGGCACCAGGCAGAGAAATTAAGGTTGGTGTGCAATTGTATCCCTTGGACTTTATATATTTATATATATACACACACACACACACACATAGAGTGTATATGTAGTGTTTTATAATTGCCCCCTTACTTTGGGCCCCCCCAAAAAAAAATATTAAAGCTGGAGACACCACTGCAATAATCCTAGGGACATCTCTGCTGCCATGAGGTGGATCCTTGCCTATACTCCTCCCTGAACTGCCTTTGCTTTGAATTCAAATAAAACATACAGTGTGATTTCACTTTATGGGCTTACTTAAGTAGAATATAGTACAGTAAGTAATACACATTGACAATACCCTGTGGTCACCACACCCTGTACACATGCATCTCAAACAATCTCTTGTATGATGAATAAATTAAGCAGCATTAACTGTAAATGTCGCCTTCTATCAAAGAGCTCTCAAAACATTTAAGCAAACCTGGGGACACATGCTACGTTTGACCTTGAGTCTGACAAAAGCTCTGCTTCCACAAGTCTCTGGGTCATTTTATTCCTTCTTGCAGAGAAGCAGTGTTTAATCATGACCACTACCCCCATTCCCCCTACCACCACCATCACTAAAGGCAGTCTGGTGTTAGGCCTGTCATTTCATGAAGCTATTCCCCAGAAGAGGGAGAACTCTCGGTGCACACCCTTTGAAGTTCCCAGGTATATATATATATATGACTACACCCCGTTATATCAAGTTGATCAGTTATTTTCATTGTATAGGTGAGAGTTTAATCTAGCAGCTCTTTTTCCAACAGAAGCACTGGGTCAGAATTTAAATTTAATTAGTTTATCTAGGACATACTGCCCTGGTTTATAAAAATAAGCATTACATTTGGGATTTAATTTCAAAATAGTCTTGTGTCAAGTCACTTGTTCTCTACATCTAACTCTCTATAAACAAAAGTTGTTGAAACAAGTGCAAACCCAATCCATTATGCTATTCAATACCCGCATCAATGAAAATAATACGACAACTGTAAACACATTGGAATAAAGCTGGCATTTCACTAGTATTTGCTAGCTCATTAGACAACACATATGTCTGTTTTTAACCACAAAAGCAGGCTGCCAGGGCTGTCCTGTCACCACTAGTCCAGCTCTGCATGAAAGAACACCATTATCTACTTTAAGCCATCTCTGTCCCCTCATATAGGTGCAACTGCCAAGTGACACTCACAGAAAGAAATGTCAATCATCACCAATCATATCATGTAGTTTGAGTAGCCAAATTAAATAAAAGAACAAAAAGCTAACACAGACAGGCACACCTATATTTTAGACAGCTCAAGCAAACTTACCCCAAACAGCACTCGCAAGCAATGAGGCGTGTTTTTATTAGCTAAACAAAGTTACATATTTTAGTGAGTTTTATATAGATCTAAAAAGTTGTAAAATTTTAATTTTAAAAGGAAATTAACATGGGTTAGGAAGCAGTTGGGCCATGTGTTTTAATAACCGTGGGAGTGTAATTGGCTTAAATGATAGACATATATTCTTTCTCACACACTTACAATTAGACTTGGGCACCAGGGGGCTCTTCGTGTTCGTCTTCGTGCTCGTCTTTGGCAAAAAAAAAAACTTTGTATTCCGCGAATAATCGCCTGGTCCTGTCTTCTCTTCAGGCGAATATTCGCGGACATTCTTCGTGCTCGGGTTTTCTTCGTTTTCCCCGGTTAAGGGGTTAAAACGGGGTTAAAGCCGCTCTGGCGCCAGGAGTTTAAATGTCCGTATGAGCAACTCTATTGGTCGTCAGCAGGGGGCTCGTCTGCCATTGGTTGATGGCAGACGAGCCCCCTGCTGGCGACCAATAGGGTCGCTCGTAAAGACTGTTATTCTCCTGGTGCCGTAATTGTCCGGCAGATCCCGCTGGTCTCTCTGTTCTATCATTTATTAACTGATAGATCAGGGAGACCAGCGGGATCTGCTGGGTAAGTTGCAGCATTGGGATTTTAAAAGTCTGTACGAGCGACTCTGTTGGTCGCTCGTACAGACTTTTAGGCTCCTGGTGCTGTAACTAACCCGGCACATCCCACTGGTCTCCCTGTTCTATCAGTTAAATGTCCGTACGAGCGACCAATAAAGTCGCTTGTACGGACATTTAACTGATAGAACAGGGAGACCAGTGGGATGTGCCGGGTAAGTAACAGCATTGGGGTTTTAAAAGTCTGCACGAGCGACTCTGTTGGTCGCTCGTGCAGACTTTTAAAACCCCAATGCTGTTACTTACCCGGCACATCCCACTGGTCTCCCTCCCTGTTCAATTAATTAAATGTCCGTACGAGCGAACAGTAAAGTCGCTCGTACGGACATTTAACTATCTGAACAGGGAGGGAGACCAGTGGCATCGGCAGGGTAAGTTGCAGCATTGGGGTTTTAAAACCCCAATGCTGCAACTTGCCCTGCCGATGCCACTGGTCTTTAACTAATTGAACAGGGAGGGAGACCGATACCACTGGTCTCCCTCCCTGTTCAATTAGTTAGTCTGTGCCGGATTAAATGTCCGTACGAGCGACCAATAAAGTCGGCACTGCCGATGCCACTGGTCTCCCTCCCTGTTCAATTAGTTAGGGGTTAACTTTTTTTTAAAGGGTTAAGGGGCCGTGCAAGTGAGCCTATTGGTCGCTTGCACGGCCCTTTAACCTATGGATTTCCGCTCCCGTTAACCCCTTCGATGCTGTGTTAGATAACGCAGCATCGAAGGGGTTAACGGGAGCGGAAATCCATAGGTTCGCTGTCAGGGGCTACAAAGACCGTGCAAGTGAGCCTATTGGTCACCTGCAGGGTCTTTCTCTGGCATCAACCAATTGGTTGATGCCAGAGCAGGTCCCTGTAGGCGACCAATAGGCTCATTCGCACTGCCCTGTAACCCGTGACGGCGAACCTGCGGATTTCCACTTCCAGGAACTGCCACGATGCCGCGAAGCCGCGAAGACAAGACAAGGTAAGATAGAAGGCGGGGAATGGTAGACGAAGACGAAGACAATCACGAAGATCTTCGTGGTGTGTGTCTTCGTCTTCGCCTACGTTTAACCGCCGCCGTCTTCTCTTCGGCGTGTCTTCGGAACGAACACGAAAACGCACTCTTCGTGTTTGTTTCCATGTTCGCCCGAAGACGAATGCACAAGTCTACTTACAATGTTATTCCTTGCAGAATGCAAAATAAAGTATAGTTATGTTCATACATAGGAACTTCCCAGGGTAGGCATATATCCTACTCAAAATATCAGGTGTCCAAAGTTGGGTGGTATTGGCAAGAGGTGAGGGAATGGGTGGGACCTTCGCTCTACCAGAGTAGCCATCCTGCAATGCCAGATATTAACTAGGAGTGCGATGGAGGTTTGTGCTGCAACAATGGATCAACTACCTGGGACAGTGCTTGAAAAATTATAATTGTCCCATAAAAACTGATTGTGAGGTATGTCACCGGAGCTCTGTGGCTTTGTGATGGTCAAGCCAGAGACTTCTCAGGTATGGCTACGTCAATATGTAGATGTGTAAAAACAAACCAGTGCTAAATTCATAAAAAATGGCAAATTTCAAATGGACTCTGACTTATTGTGGCAACACTATTGAACATATTGACACAGCAGCATTTTGTGTCAGGCATATAGTAAAATGAAAAGATATCTAGCTCTGTAGGGAGTTAACAGATAATCTAAAAACAAAATAGTTGACTCATAAGAAACACAAACACTCTCGTGATAGAGACGAATTTAAAAGTAATAAGATTCAGCCTAAACAAGAATTAGGCAAACAAAAGCCACAGCAGAACAGAAAATGTACAGTCAGTAAGAAAGGGTCAGAAAATACTCAGGTACTGGTGAAAAGGATGGAACAAAAGAAGGTATTTTTATGTTTCAACAGTCTAAATAATAATTTCTACTGAAATTAATCATTGACAATATAATTACCGTATTTGCTCGATTATAAGACAAGGTTTTTTTCAGAGCAAATGCCCTGAAAAATATCCCTCGTCTTATATTTCAGGTCGTCTTCTAATCAGATCTCAAATATTGGTCTGATTACAAGACTAAGATCCAGATCCCCCGCAGTGCTTCAGGGGACCCGGATCCTCCTCTCTGGCAGCCTCTCCTGCTGCCTGCACTTCATCTGGGGGCTTCTATGACGGAGCACTGGCATCACATGACCTTCCACCATAGAAGCTCCGGTGGAAGTGCCGGCAGCAGCAGAGGTTGTCTGTGCACATCCCGCAGCCGCAGCCGGTGCATCGCACAAACCTCCACTGGCTGCCCCACTTGACACCAGGGAGTCTGAATACGGGTCACAAGTAAAGGGATGCACTGGTAAGTCAGGGGGCGTTAAAAGTGGCATGGGGGGTTAAGAGTGGCATGGGGGTTAAGAGTGGCACAGGGGCAGGATTCAATGGTTTTCTGGAGGCAGAGAGGCATATAGGGAGTTAAAAGGTATATCAGGGAGGCAGAGTGGCAGATGGGGGTATGAGGCATACCTGGAGGGGAGTTGCAAATAGGAAGATAAAATGCATGTCAGGGAGGCAGAGTGGCATATATAGAAACATAGAAAGTGACAGCAGATAAGAACCAGTAGGCCCATCCAGTCTGCCCAACCTCTGAGTACTTTCCTTTAGTACCTGCCCTTATCCTATATCTAGCTTGGCTTTATGCCTATCCCATGCTTGCTTAAATGCCTTTACTGTATTAACTTTTACCACTTCTGCTGGAAGGCTATTCCATGCGTCCACTACCCTTTCCGTAAAGTAATATGTTCTGATGTTAGCATTAAACCTTTGCCCCTCTAGCTTATGGCTATGTCCTCTTGTTGTGGTAGTATTTCTCCTTTTAAATAGACTATCTTCCTTTACCTTGTTGATTCCCTTTAAGTATTTAAATGTTTCCATCATATCCCCCCTGTCACGTATTTCTTCCAGGCTATATAGGTTAAGATCCTTTAACCTGTCCTGGTAAGGTTTATCTTGTAATCCATACACCATATTAGTATTAGTAGCCCTTCTCTGAACTTTCTGTAACATTTCTATATCCTTCTGGAGATACGGTCTGCAGTACTGTACACAACATTCCAAGTGAGGTCTCACCAGTGATCTGTACAACGGCATGAACACTTCCCTCTTTCTACTGCTAATACCTCTCGCTATACAACCAAGCATTCTGCTAGCATTACCTGCTGCTCTACTGCATTGTCTGCCTACCTTTAAATCCTCAGAAATAATTATCCCTAAATCCCTTTCCTCACACGTTGAGGTTAGGACAGTATCAAATATTCTATACTCTGCCCTTGGGTTTTTATGCCCCAGGTGCATTACTTTGCATTTATCCACATTAAATGCCAATTGCCACAGCTCTGACCATTTTTCCAGTTTAGCTAGATCGTTTGCCATTTTGCTTCTTCCTCCAGGAACATCAACCTTGTTGCAAATTTTTGTGTTGTCAGCATACCTTTCCATCAAGACCATCTGCAATATCACTAATAAAAATATTAAAGAGAATGGGTCCAAGTACAGATATATGGGTGTATAAGGCATATCTGGGAGCAGGCCCGGACTGGGACAAAAAATAGGCCCGGGCATTTAAGCCTGAGCAGCCCATATTTATTTATTTAATTATTTATTGTTAAAGCCCACCCTTCATGTACCATCTTTGCATTTAATCATTCAGACAAATCATTAACACATTCATTAATGCAGTCTCACAAATCATTCAAGCAATTCATCCTCACATGAATTCATTAATTGTCATACGCATTCACACAATTCCTCCACACATTTATTCATTCATTCTCATACGCATTCACACTACCCCCTCTCTTCATCTTATCTGCCCCTTCTCACTATGTTCCCCCTTTTCACTATGTAACCCCCTTTCCCACTTCTCAATATGTACCGCCTCTATCTATCCCCTCTCCCCCTTTCTCACTATCTAACCCCCCTCTGCCCCTTCTCACTGCACCCCCCTCCCTCACCCTACTTACCTTGTTGCCGGAGCAAGCAGCAACTGCGACCGCGCCTGTGGCAGGGCAGGATTGACTTAGGGGCTGATGGAGCTGTGGCTCCAGGCCCCCACCTTAAAATAGGCCCAGTCAGGACCGGACTATATGGCCGCATTAACGCAGAGCCCCTTAAGCCCGCCGCAACTACCCCCTCCTAACTATCTACCCTCTCCCTCTTTGAAGTTCACTTACCTTTCAGGAGTCCTGTGGTAGGGGTGCAAGGCCTCTGCCTCCCAGCTCTGCCACTGTATGGAACAGTATAGAGTGATGGGAGTTTTGATGTACTTTTAGAGCATAATTAGATCATGAAAAAGACATTGGAAATGGTACAGCATAACACCCATCACTCTCACGCACTTACCAATGCACACATATACCAATCCACACACATATACCAATCCACACACATATACCAATCCACACATATATACCAATCCACACATATATACCAATCCACACATACATACCAATCCACACATATATACCAATCCACACATATATACTAATCCACACATATATACTAATCCACACATATATACTAATCCACACATATACCAATCCACTCTCACTTAATGCTTTCCTACCTTTCCTTTCTTCTTTCAGCTTCTTTTACTCTTCTTCAGTTCTTCTGTCTTCTCTGTCTTCTTCCGGGTCAGAGGGCAAGGACAGCGGTGGGCGCGGCTTCAGTGCTGTGCGCCGGGATCTGACAACAAACCCCGGCGCACACCAGCTGTTGCCGCACGGATCACAAGGGAGCGGTATCGGATGTCTTTAACAGACCTCCGGCTCTCTTGAGTGATTTTAAGCCGGGTTGAACCCGGCTTAAAATCACTCAAGGGAACCGGAGGTCTGTTAAAGACCTCCGATACCGCTCCCTTGCGAGCCTGCTCCTCCAGCGGCGGACATTACTGTCCGTCTCTGGAGGGCTGCCGGGTGCTGCAAGTTGGCACCCCCTGATGAGCGGCACCCGGTGCGGACCGCCCCCCGCCGCCCCCTGGAGTGTGGCGCCCTGTGCGGTCGCACACCCCAAAGGTCGGCCCTGCCCTAAGGGGCCGGGAAGCCCCCACCAGGGCCGGCCTTAGGGGTCTGCGGCCGCACAGGGTTTAAATTAAAACATCGGGGGGGGGTTTCAACTTTATTTAACATCCTCCATGTTAAATAAAGTTAAAAAAAAACCCCCGATGTTTTAATTTAAACCCTGTGCGGCCGCAGACCCGTAAGGCCGGCCTCGGTGGGGACTTCCCGGCCCCTTAGAGGGGCGGACCCGGTCGCAGTTGCGGCGGGCTTAAGGGGCAGGTGCCCCTTATGCCCTGCGTTAATGCGGCCGTAGGTAGGGTAGGGGCCTGGGGCTGCAGCTCCATCAGCCCCTAAATCAATGCGGCCCTGCCATGGCCCGGCCCACCGGGCAAATGCCCGGTGTGCCCGATGGCCAGTCCGGGCCTGTCTGGGAGGCAGAGTGGCAAATAGGGGATTAAAAGGCATATCTGGGGGCAGAGTGGCATATAAAGCATATATAGGGGGCAGGTGTGCATAACTGGGGCAAGGTGGCAAATAAAAGGAAATAAAAACAAAAAAAATATTTTCAATCATAGTTTTTACTAAATATGAAAAAATAGTTTACATGTGAATTAATATTTACTAGTAAAACTTTTTTTATATATGGTAGTCTTATATTCAGGCTTTTTCTTGTTTTCCTAAATACCATTCAAATTTTGGGGGGGTCGTCTTATAATCAGGGTCATCTTATAATTGAGCAAATACGGTATTTACAGGGTAGAAGGATTTAGATGTTCGGTTCCAAGGGTATTAAAAGAGCCTAGTCCCGTGCTTGCAAAATTCGCTTTTGAATAATTTCTTAAACACCAGTTACAGTGGCATGGGGGACTGTTTAATTTAAGTGAAACCAGATCCTCGAAGAGCCTAGAAGATCTTGGCCTTGTAAGACTTCGGACTAGGAGGGAAGGAAGTGGCTGTACATCCCCATGTGGGAGTGCAGGCCTCAGAAGACAAAGATTGAGGGCCTGGTACCCACTGTGACCCTTTGGTCACACTTTGGAGCACTCTTCTCAATTTTCATCAGCAAAGTGAAAACACAAGGTACCTTGGGCTTACGGAAAAAAGATCGACTGGATAAAAGCTTTGCTAAATGATGGGGGAATAGTATTATAGTAAATGGGGTACAATAAATGGAAGGGGAGGTTACCAGTAGAATTCCTCATGGGTCAAATGAAAAACCTGATATTTTACAATATATTTATCAGTGACTTTATTTGTACTGTTTAAGGGAAGAATCCTTTTAGTCAGACAATAACACTGGCACAACATGACTCCGTATATAGCAAGCCAGACACTGACAGTGGTACACCACAACACAGACAGTGGTACAGCATGGCTTCTATCATTATATAGTGATCCAGACACAGAGGATGGGACAGCTTGACTCCGATTATTTTATAGTGATACAGCAAAACTTGTACCATTATATACTGAGCCTAACAGTGTTACAGTAAAACATCCATCAATATATACTGAGTCTGACACCCCAACTCAAATCATTACCTAGTGATGATACACAGATGGTCATACAGCATGATTCTTATGATTTTATATGCAGCAACAGATCATTATCTAGCAAGTCAGACACAGATGGTGGTACAGAATAACTCTCATCATGACATACTGAGAATATACACCATAACCCCATCTCCCATCATCATCATTGCTTTTTCACTCAAACTTTCACTCACTCTTACTCATGCTCTCTCACACTCTCCCTAATGCTCCCTCATACTCTCACAATCATACTCTTTTAATTTATCACTAATTCTTATTAACAATCTCACTCTCTCATGCTCTCGCTCATGCTCTCTCATGCTCTGACTTATTTTTATTCATGTCTCCTCACACTCTCGCTCTCTCATACTCCCACTCACTCTAATTTATGTTTTCCCACATTCTCACTCATGCTAAACTTTCTCTCACACTCTCACTTACTCTCTCATGTTGTCTCACACATTCATACTCTCGCTTATATTCATGCTCTCACTCACTCGTATTCATGCCCTCTCACACTCTTACTCACACACTCTCACTCACACTGTCGCACAGTCTCACTTTCTGTCTCAATGTCTCCCTACCTTCTTTGCTGACCGCTTTCATGTCCCTGTCTCCTTTTCCTGCAGTCCCCCTTTTTCTCTTGCCCCACAGACTTGCATAGAGATCACAGTGTCTGTGCTTCATCGGAGCGACCGGATATCCCTGCAGGGGATATTCTGTCCTCCGATGACCTTACGGGTGATGTCAGTAATGACGCGACCCGGAAGGGAATGCCCAATCTCGCGATCGGGCATTTAAAAATGTAACAGTCTTCCGGCTTTGCTGGAAGCTGTTACATCAGATTGGGCAGCAGAAAGCTGGCGATGCTGGCTTCTGCTGTCAGGGGGGAGTCCAGACAGGGATGTGTCCCTGGTATGTCCATAGGGGATTCTTGGGATGCGTTTTTGGACGTACCGGTATGTCCGTAGGGGACTGAAGGGGTTAATGCTCATCGACCCCGCTCTGTGAGTGCAGGGTCTACCGTTTTGTGGCTAAGCTGTTGTTACTCCTAGAGGCTTCCACTTCACAATAATAACACTTACAGTAGACTGGGGCAGATCAAGGAGGGCAAACGTTTCACAATCTGACTTGTAGTAAAAGTGGCATCCTATGACAGTGACATGCTTAAATTGACTGAGCTCTTGAGTATTTTACTGCTAATGTTTACCTATGTACTTATACACCTGTTAGCAATGGGTGCAGGTGAAAACCTAAACATACTTTTAGTAATGTAATGTAATGTATAAGAGTCCGATTATTGAGCTGGCAGCCAACTCAGATTAGAAACATGTATCTTCTGATTAATCTTGATCAAAGTTTATTATTCACATAATTCAAAACAGACTGTCAGCATTGAGAGGGTTAAACATCCTTGCTGGGGTTTCTCTTTGCTTGACTGTGCACATGCAGTATATTTTATCATTTCTTGTATGGTTCCTACATTGAGTTTAGTTAGGTCTAGTGGAGGTTAGATTTTATATTGTAGTTGTCCTACACACCGAGAACCTCATTGAATAGCTTTCAGGGCAAATGGTTTGACTATAGCCTTTTTTTTCAATTCTTGTTGCAAATTACCGTATTTGCTCGATTATAAGACGACCCCGATTATAAGACGACCCCCCCAAAATCAAAATATTAATTTAGGAAAAAAACAAAAAGCCTGAATATAAGACTACCCTATAGGGAAAAAGTTTTACCAGTAAATATTAATTAATGTAAATTATTTTCATGTTTAATAAAAGCTATGATTGAGAAAAATATATTTTTTAAATTTCCTTTTATTTGCCAACCTGCCCCCCCCAGTTATGCCACTCTGCCCCCAGAAATGCTTTATACCCCCCTATTTGCCACTCTGCCCCATGATCTGCCTTATACCCCTGTATGCCACTCTGGCATATAGGGGGTTAAAAGGCATATCATGGGGCTGAGTGGCATATAGGGGGGTATAAAGCATTTCTGGAGGTATATAGGCATATCATGGGGCTGAGTGGCATATAGGGGGTTAAAATGCATTTCTGGAGGTCCAGAAATGCATTTTAACCCCCTATATGCCACTCAGCCCCATGATATGCCTTTTAACCCAGCATGTACTGGCTGCCTTGGCTTGATAGGAGTGTGATTGCTGTTAGCAGTTTGATATATATATATATATATCAAACTGCTAACAGCAATCACACTCCTATCAGCCAAGGCAGCCAGTACATGCTGGAACCTGGGGATGATAGCAGTGGGATTACAGCCTCCATATGCCATGCTACAACCCCCACCCCCCTTACACATCCATGCTATCACACACACACTCACACTCATTCACAAACATTTAAATACTCATTCATTCCCTTAATCACACACACTTCACACATACTCAAAAACCCTCCCCCACCCCCTCACCTGAACTGCAGATCTCCCACTCGCAGACTTCTGCAGGGGACCGGCTGTAGCAACTTCTCTGGCCCCGCCCTCAGAGGAGGGAGGGGGGAGATAGAGTTCTGTGAGGACGCTGCAAGCTTCCTGCCCTGCTTCTAACAGAAGAGACGCTGCTCGCGACCGGTAAGCAGCATGGCGCCAGCATTTTTTTGGGGTCTGATTAGAAGACGACCCCGATTATAAGACGAGGGGTATTTTTCAGAGCATTTGCTCTGGAAAAAACCTCGTCTTATAATCGAGCAAATACGGTACACTTTCGTCAAGTTATTGAATTATAGGGCCATAAATAGAATGAATATTTTAGAGCTTCTTGATTCAAGGAGAAATCTGATTGCCTTTTGGAGTCAAGATGGAATTTTTCCCCCTGATGTCAGAATTTGAAGTAGCTTAATTAGGGTTTTTTGGCCTTCTTTTGGATCAAGAGTAGGAAAGTTAGGTAGAAGGGTTGAACTTGATGGACCTACCGTCTTTTCCGGGGTATCAAAAGTCGGGGGTCGTCTTATACGCCGAGTACTGAAACTTACCGAGCCGGAGAATAACAATTCCCCACGAAGCCACGTATCTCTAGGGGAGGGGTGAGCAGAGAAGCCGCCTCCCCTGGGCCGGTCTTCAGGGACGCGCCGAGGTAGGTGCAAGATCGTGATCTCCCCAACTAGCCCTGATCAGCGGGCACCCGATGAGCAGGGTTGGCTGGGGAGATCACGACCTCCCTCTAACTAGCCCAACATTAGGTCAGGCACTTCAGACCTCGGCTTCCGTGCTCCCTAATCACTATGTCCCGGCTATTGATGCCGAGCGTGGGGATGACGTCATATCCCGGCGCTCGGCATCAATTGCCGGCGTGTAGTGATGAGGGAGCAGTAAAGCAGAGGTCTGAAATGACAGACCTCACGCTCCCACAACTGGATGGAACATAGAAGATGAGAAAGGTAAGAGATGGGGAGAAAGGGGTGTAAGTGCAGTGTATGTGTATATATATACATATGTGTGTGTAAGGTCAGTGTATGCGTATGGTCAGGTGTGTGTAAGAGCAGTGTAGGTATTTGTGTGTTTGTAAGCTGGTGTATGTATGTGTGTGTGTATATATATATATATATATATATATATATATATATGTGTGTGTGTGTAAAGACAGGGGTGTGTGGTGAGGGCAGTGTATAAATATGTATGTATGGACAGGCGTATGTTAGTATGTGTAGATATATATATATATATATATATATGTGTGTGTGTAAGGGCAGCGTATGTATATATATGTCTGTGTATGGGCAGTGTATGTGTATGGACAGGTGTGTGTAAGGGCAGTGTATTTGTGTGTTTGTAAGCTGGTATGTACGTGTATATGTGTGTAAAGGAAGGGGTGTGTGAGGGCAGTGTATGTCTATACATGTGTGTGTGGACAGGCATATTTTAGGGAGAGCTGACCCACCCAATCCAAGCAGGCTTTGTATACAACAACCAGCCAATCACCGGTAAGGTACATCGCTTGCCGTGATTGGCTGGTTGTTGTATACTGGGTAGAGGGTTGTCTTATACAACGAGTCTAGCCCAAACTCTATATTTTAACTGGAAAAGTTGGGGGTCGTCTTATACGCCCAATCGTCTTATACGCCGGAAAATACGGTAGGTCTTTTTTCAGTCTTATGTATGTACTATGTAACTCCTGTATGCCTGAATGACCCAAAGAAGATATTTGTCCAGCTGTATGATAAAAAAACAGAAACGCTATAGAAAAAAATATGCCTGCCCTGCAGTATGCATTTCTTAACCCCTTAATGACAAAGCCCGTACAATGGGTTTAGGGGCCGCCATTGTCCTTAAGGGGTTAAAAGGGGGGTGTCTTGTTACTATTCTACAAGGTTTTTGCTCTCAACATCCTCTGTGGTCTCCTGACTGCAAACAGAGTTACACTGTATAATGATAACATTTACCACCATTATATGCAGATACTTCTTATGCCGAATACCTGCCCTCTATTCATTTCCTATCTAAGCAATTACGTTAGGGAGTCACAGACAATGAAGCATTTAATTAGCAGAGATTACTGCAGTCTAAACCACAGATCCATTAATAAGCCAGGGCTCATGAGAGTTGTTTCCCTGCATACCTCTGACTATCAAGATTTCCGCAAAGACTAGTGCCTCTAGGACTGAAGAAACCACAGACATGACACCTATAGCATAGGTAAATTAGATCAGTCTGCCAAGGACTTGGGACTGAGAGCAGACACCAATAGTACACAACAATGATGTCATATCTGCAAGGGGAAACTGGCATTTCTAGAATTAGTACCAAACAATGACTCCTCTGAAACAGACTAATAATTTCATTTCTAGAACGAGACCCAGTACATTGAGACAAGGGAAAAAAGAAGCTCAGCCCTCTACAGCAAGCAATCCAGTTTTACATTAACAGTAAAAAAAGAGATGACAAGACACACCTCTAGGGCAGACAGACATAAGTCTGAAACTTTTAGGGCAGTGCGGTCATACAGCCTCACACGTTAGACAATGAGACTGGCACTTATTTATTGTATATTGGACAGAAGCACTTGAAATCTTGCATCTTTAGGGAACAGGGATCAAGATGCCCTCTAAGACAATATAGTCACCCAAGGTGCTATTACTAAAATAAAAAAAAAACTTTATGTATTTTTATTTTATGCATAACATGTGGTATATCTGTGTACAGACTTGGGTAATTTACAAAGCGATTAATGTAGTATGCTATTGTATGTTTTTAAAAGAGCTCACTAATGGCTTTAATCCCTTCAGTCCCAGGGTTTTTTTCATACCTCAAGTTTTAGAGCTATTTTGCCATTTTTTTATACTTCTAGTTTAAGGTGTTTGGGGGTAGTTAACGGGGATGCAGGGTAATACTTTTTACACATAGTGCTTGGACAATAAAAAATATTGTATGCATTCCAGTGATGTCACAATGACATCAGTAAGCTCACTGTATTGTTTCGTTATTTTCATTTTATTATACATAAAAAAAAGTTTTCTACCTTTTTTTTTCTTTTGTAGGAAGAGGCAGAAATACTCTCTTCTCTCCCATCCCTTTATTTGCCAACCTGCCCCCCCCAGTTATGCACATCTGCCCCCAAGGTTGCCACTCTGCCCCCAGAAATGCCTTAATACCCCTTTTATTTGCCACTCTTCCCCATGATATGCCTTTTAACCCCCTATATGCCAGAGTGGCATATAGGGGGTTAAAAGGCATTTCTGGAGGTATATAACCGCTAACAGCAATCTCCTATCAAGCCAAGGCAGCCAGTACATGCTGGAACCTGGGGATGATAGGAGTTTGAGTACAGCCTCCCTATGCCGTGCTACCACCACCCCCCTTACACATCCATGCTATCACACACACACTCATTCACAAACATTTAAATACTCATTCATTCCATTAATCACACATACACACACACGCTCAAACCCCCCACCCCCTTACCTGAACTGCAGATCTCCCACTCGCAGACTTCTGCAGAGGCCTGGCTGTGCGAGCAACTTCTCTGGCCCCGCCCCCAGAGGAAGGAGGGGGAGGCAGAATTATGTGACACTCTGCTAGCTTCCTGCTGCTAATAGAAGAGACGCTGCTCGGGACCAAAGCACCGGTAAGCAGCCTGGCCCCAGCAGACATTTTTTTGAGGTCTAATTAGAAGACGACCTCGATTATAAGACGAGGGGTATTTTTCAGAGCATTTGCTCTGAAAAAAACCTCGTCTTATAATCGAGCAAATACGGTAGATTGACAGCTTCAGGAATGCCTCCGCATAAATTCTTGTTTGAAAGTTGCTGCAATAATAATGTTTCTAAGAAATATTAATTCCTAGCAAGGCTTAGTGAATGGAAGGCAACTACAGGTAAAAAAAATAGCAAAAAATTGTATATATGTGAAGGTTCTTATTGTCAGCGCTAAAGAAAATGCTGTTTTTTCCCCATATCAATTTGGCACCCTCAGATATTGATTTTCCTTTTATTTTGAAACAAATTAAAATTAAATTTTCCAGTTTACATTTTGCAATGAACATAAACAAAAGTCAGGGTTAGACTTTAAATAATGTTGACATATATTTCTCCCAACCCATATTTAGTGATGGACAATTGTATGTCAGTTTTTCTCGAGCTACAATTGTAAAGACAGTCAAGGTTAAAATTCTTCACAGGGTTGGTTGGTTGGTTGGTACCATGGGAATAAACCCCAGCTTTACCCAACTTTACCAAGCAACATGTCCCACAGCACCACCTTTGCCACCAAAGAGCTTATGAGTGCCACCTTTTCCCTCAAGCAGCTTTTCAGTGCCATCCTAACCACAAAACACTCTGTACCATCATTGCCCTCAAACAGCATGTCTGTGCGATCATCTTTATACAGTGGCAAGAAAAAGTAAATGAACCCTTTGGAATTACCAGCATTTATGTATACATTGGCCTTAACCCCTTAAGGATCATGCTGTTTTTTGGGGTTTTTTTAACAGTTTTGCGGTGCTTGTGTTTAGCTGTAATTTCATCGCACAAGTTATATATTGTTTTTTTTCAGGACAAGAATTCCTTTATTTATATACCATTATTTTTCCATATCATCGAACTTCCTGTAAAAAAAAATATGGTGAAAAGTTTTTCTGACTTTTATGATTTTTATATGAAAAAGATTTTACACATTTTTTTTGCACCTTAAAGGGCAATTAGTACAAGAAGCGTTTTGCTATTTCAAATCTGGTACTCCTGCCCCATGTCATATTTGGGATTTCTTTGTCGAGTTGTTTGGTGGCTAAAAAGGCCACATTTGGGACGTGTGTAATTCTGTTCACCTACCTGGAATTTTGACACCTGGTCATGCTGCCCCATGTTCTATTTGGCGCATCTTCAAATTTACCCCTATCAAACTATATATATATATTTTTTTTTTTAAAAGACCCAGGGTATTTCCAATGCTGGTAATTTACCACCCATGCACTCATTCTACCACAAGCCTTTGTCAACATTTTTGGTAGTATTTTTTGTCTGTTTTTTTCTTTGCACACATCCTACTTCAGGTATTTACAGGCCCCAGTATATGTCACTGCCAAACAACACCCCAATGTGTGTTCAGCAACATCTCCTGAGTACAGTGATATCACCAGCGATAGGTTTGTCAGGTTGTTTGGGGGCTGAAAGGACATTTTTTGTTATATATATTTTTAGACAATTTGTTGGAACTAGATGGTTCCCCTAATGGTTGGCGACACTGGAGAATTTTTACGTTACTACATTTTTATTTGTTTTTGTAGGTTTTTAATTGCTTTATATTTTACTAATGACATTGTGATTAGTGAGCTGGGCTCCATTGATTTGCATGGTTGAATGGAGTATCTGTATTTAACCTGCAGGGAGAGACCCTCTTGGGAACGTCTGAGAGACAACATCTCGCCATTGGCACTTGACGGAATGCCTCGATATCTAGGCATTCCAGCAAAAGAGTTTGAGCATTTAAAGCAGTACCATTATATACTGAGCCTAACAGTGTTACAGTAAAACATCCATCAATATATACTGAGTCTGACACCCCAACTCAAATCATTACCTAGTGATGATACACAGATGGTCATACAGCATGATTCTTATGATTTTATATGCAGCAACAGATCATTATCTAGCAAGTCAGACACAGATGGTGGTACAGAATAACTCTCATCATGACATACTGAGAATATACACCATAACCCCATCTCCCATCATCATCATTGCTTTTTCACTCAAACTTTCACTCACTCTTACTCATGCTCTCTCACACTCTCCCTAATGCTCCCTCATACTCTCACAATCATACTCTTTTAATTTATCACTAATTCTTATTAACAATCTCACTCTCTCATGCTCTCGCTCATGCTCTCTCATGCTCTGACTTATTTTTATTCATGTCTCCTCACACTCTCGCTCTCTCATACTCCCACTCACTCTAATTTATGTTTTCCCACATTCTCACTCATGCTAAACTTTCTCTCACACTCTCACTTACTCTCTCATGTTGTCTCACACATTCATACTCTCGCTTATATTCATGCTCTCACTCACTCGTATTCATGCCCTCTCACACTCTTACTCACACACTCTCACTCACACTGTCGCACAGTCTCACTTTCTGTCTCAATGTCTCCCTACCTTCTTTGCTGACCGCTTTCATGTCCCTGTCTCCTTTTCCTGCAGTCCCCCTTTTTCTCTTGCCCCACAGACTTGCATAGAGATCACAGTGTCTGTGCCTCATCGGAGCGACCGGATATCCCTGCAGGGGATATTCTGTCCTCCGATGACCTTACGGGTGATGTCAGTAATGACGCGACCCGGAAGGGAATGCCCAATCTCGCGATCGGGCATTTAAAAATGTAACAGTCTTCCGGCTTTGCTGGAAGCTGTTACATCAGATTGGGCAGCAGAAAGCTGGCGATGCTGGCTTCTGCTGTCAGGGGGGAGTCCAGACAGGGATGTGTCCCTGGTATGTCCATAGGGGATTCTTGGGATGCGTTTTTGGACGTACCGGTATGTCCGTAGGGGACTGAAGGGGTTAATGCTCATCGACCCCGCTCTGTGAGTGCAGGGTCTACCGTTTTGTGGCTAAGCTGTTGTTACTCCTAGAGGCTTCCACTTCACAATAATAACACTTACAGTAGACTGGGGCAGATCAAGGAGGGCAAACGTTTCACAATCTGACTTGTAGTAAAAGTGGCATCCTATGACAGTGACATGCTTAAATTGACTGAGCTCTTGAGTATTTTACTGCTAATGTTTACCTATGTACTTATACACCTGTTAGCAATGGGTGCAGGTGAAAACCTAAACATACTTTTAGTAATGTAATGTAATGTATAAGAGTCCGATTATTGAGCTGGCAGCCAACTCAGATTAGAAACATGTATCTTCTGATTAATCTTGATCAAAGTTTATTATTCACATAATTCAAAACAGACTGTCAGCATTGAGAGGGTTAAACATCCTTGCTGGGGTTTCTCTTTGCTTGACTGTGCACATGCAGTATATTTTATCATTTCTTGTATGGTTCCTACATTGAGTTTAGTTAGGTCTAATGGAGGTTAGATTTTATATTGTAGTTGTCCTACACACCGAGAACCTCATTGAATAGCTTTCAGGGCAAATGGTTTGACTATAGCCTTTTTTTTTCAATTCTTGTTGCAAATTACACTTTCGTCAAGTTATTGAATTATAGGGCCATAAATAGAATGAATATTTTAGAGCTTCTTGATTCAAGGAGAAATCTGATTGCCTTTTGGAGTCAAGATGGAATTTTTCCCCCTGATGTCAGAATTTGAAGTAGCTTAATTAGGGTTTTTTGGCCTTCTTTTGGATCAAGAGTAGGAAAGTTAGGTAGAAGGGTTGAACTTGATGGACCTACCGTCTTTTCCGGGGTATCAAAAGTCGGGGGTCGTCTTATACGCCGAGTACTGAAACTTACCGAGCCGGAGAATAACAATTCCCCACGAAGCCACGTATCTCTAGGGGAGGGGTGAGCAGAGAAGCCGCCTCCCCTGGGCCGGTCTTCAGGGACGCGCCGAGGTAGGTGCAAGATCGTGATCTCCCCAACTAGCCCTGATCAGCGGGCACCCGATGAGCAGGGTTGGCTGGGGAGATCACGACCTCCCTCTAACTAGCCCAACATTAGGTCAGGCACTTCAGACCTCGGCTTCCGTGCTCCCTAATCACTATGTCCCGGCTATTGATGCCGAGCGTGGGGATGACGTCATATCCCGGCGCTCGGCATCAATTGCCGGCGTGTAGTGATGAGGGAGCAGTAAAGCAGAGGTCTGAAATGACAGACCTCACGCTCCCACAACTGGATGGAACATAGAAGATGAGAAAGGTAAGAGATGGGGAGAAAGGGGTGTAAGTGCAGTGTATGTGTATATATATACATATGTGTGTGTAAGGTCAGTGTATGCGTATGGTCAGGTGTGTGTAAGAGCAGTGTAGGTATTTGTGTGTTTGTAAGCTGGTGTATGTATGTGTGTGTGTATATATATATATATATATATATATATGTGTGTGTGTGTAAAGACAGGGGTGTGTGGTGAGGGCAGTGTATAAATATGTATGTATGGACAGGCGTATGTTAGTATGTGTAGATATATATATATATATATATGTGTGTGTGTAAGGGCAGCGTATGTATATATATGTCTGTGTATGGGCAGTGTATGTGTATGGACAGGTGTGTGTAAGGGCAGTGTATTTGTGTGTTTGTAAGCTGGTATGTACGTGTATATGTGTGTAAAGGAAGGGGTGTGTGAGGGCAGTGTATGTCTATACATGTGTGTGTGGACAGGCATATTTTAGGGAGAGCTGACCCACCCAATCCAAGCAGGCTTTGTATACAACAACCAGCCAATCACCGGTAAGGTACATCGCTTGCCGTGATTGGCTGGTTGTTGTATACTGGGTAGAGGGTTGTCTTATACAACGAGTCTAGCCCAAACTCTATATTTTAACTGGAAAAGTTGGGGGTCGTCTTATACGCCCAATCGTCTTATACGCCGGAAAATACGGTAGGTCTTTTTTCAGTCTTATGTATGTACTATGTAACTCCTGTATGCCTGAATGACCCAAAGAAGATATTTGTCCAGCTGTATGATAAAAAAACAGAAACGCTATAGAAAAAAATATGCCTGCCCTGCAGTATGCATTTCTTAACCCCTTAATGACAAAGCCCGTACAATGGGTTTAGGGGCCGCCATTGTCCTTAAGGGGTTAAAAGGGGGGTGTCTTGTTACTATTCTACAAGGTTTTCGCTCTCAACATCCTCTGTGGTCTCCTGACTGCAAACAGAGTTACACTGTATAATGATAACATTTACCACCATTATATGCAGATACTTCTTATGCCGAATACCTGCCCTCTATTCATTTCCTATCTAAGCAATTACGTTAGGGAGTCACAGACAATGAAGCATTTAATTAGCAGAGATTACTGCAGTCTAAACCACAGATCCATTAATAAGCCAGGGCTCATGAGAGTTGTTTCCCTGCATACCTCTGACTATTAAGATTTCCGCAAAGACTAGCGCCTCTAGGACTGAAGAAACCACAGACATGACACCTATAGCATAGGTAAATTAGATCAGTCTGCCAAGGACTTGGGACTGAGAGCAGACACCAATAGTACACAACAATGATGTCATATCTGCAAGGGGAAACTGGCATTTCTAGAATTAGTACCAAACAATGACTCCTCTGAAACAGACTAATAATTTCATTTCTAGAACGAGACCCAGTACATTGAGACAAGGGAAAAAAGAAGCTCAGCCCTCTACAGCAAGCAATCCAGTTTTACATTAACAGTAAAAAAAGAGATGACAAGACACGCCTCTAGGGCAGACAGACATAAGTCTGAAACTTTTAGGGCAGTGCGGTCATACAGCCTCACACGTTAGACAATGAGACTGGCACTTATTTATTGTATATTGGACAGAAGCACTTGAAATCTTGCATCTTTAGGGAACAGGGATCAAGATGCCCTCTAAGACAATATAGTCACCCAAGGTGCTATTACTAAAATAAAAAAAAAACTATGTATTTTTATTTTATGCATAACATGTGGTATATCTGTGTACAGACTTGGGTAATTTACAAAGCGATTAATGTAGTATGCTATTGTATGTTTTTAAAAGAGCTCACTAATGGCTTTAATCCCTTCAGTCCCAGGGTTTTTTTCATACCTCAAGTTTTAGAGCTATTTTGCCATTTTTTTATACTTCTAGTTTAAGGTGTTTGGGGGTAGTTAACGGGGATGCAGGGTAATACTTTTTACACATAGTGCTTGGACAATAAAAAATATTGTATGCATTCCAGTGATGTCACAATGACATCAGTAAGCTCACTGTATTGTTTCGTTATTTTCATTTTATTATACATAAAAAAAAGTTTTCTACCTTTTTTTTTCTTTTGTAGGAAGAGGCAGAAATACTCTCTTCTCTCCCATCCCTTTATTTGCCAACCTGCCCCCCCCAGTTATGCACATCTGCCCCCAAGGTTGCCACTCTGCCCCCAGAAATGCCTTAATACCCCTTTTATTTGCCACTCTTCCCCATGATATGCCTTTTAACCCCCTATATGCCAGAGTGGCATATAGGGGGTTAAAAGGCATTTCTGGAGGTATATAACCGCTAACAGCAATCTCCTATCAAGCCAAGGCAGCCAGTACATGCTGGAACCTGGGGATGATAGGAGTTTGAGTACAGCCTCCCTATGCCGTGCTACCACCACCCCCCTTACACATCCATGCTATCACACACACACTCATTCACAAACATTTAAATACTCATTCATTCCATTAATCACACATACACACACACGCTCAAACCCCCCACCCCCTTACCTGAACTGCAGATCTCCCACTCGCAGACTTCTGCAGAGGCCTGGCTGTGCGAGCAACTTCTCTGGCCCCGCCCCCAGAGGAAGGAGGGGGAGGCAGAATTATGTGACACTCTGCTAGCTTCCTGCTGCTAATAGAAGAGACGCTGCTCGGGACCAAAGCACCGGTAAGCAGCCTGGCCCCAGCAGACATTTTTTTGAGGTCTAATTAGAAGACGACCTCGATTATAAGACGAGGGGTATTTTTCAGAGCATTTGCTCTGAAAAAAACCTCGTCTTATAATCGAGCAAATACGGTAGATTGACAGCTTCAGGAATGCCTCCGCATAAATTCTTGTTTGAAAGTTGCTGCAATAATAATGTTTCTAAGAAATATTAATTCCTAGCAAGGCTTAGTGAATGGAAGGCAACTACAGGTAAAAAAAATAGCAAAAAATTGTATATATGTGAAGGTTCTTATTGTCAGCGCTAAAGAAAATGCTGTTTTTTCCCCATATCAATTTGGCACCCTCAGATATTGATTTTCCTTTTATTTTGAAACAAATTAAAATTAAATTTTCCAGTTTACATTTTGCAATGAACATAAACAAAAGTCAGGGTTAGACTTTAAATAATGTTGACATATATTTCTCCCAACCCATATTTAGTGATGGACAATTGTATGTCAGTTTTTCTCGAGCTACAATTGTAAAGACAGTCAAGGTTAAAATTCTTCACAGGGTTGGTTGGTTGGTTGGTACCATGGGAATAAACCCCAGCTTTACCCAACTTTACCAAGCAACATGTCCCACAGCACCACCTTTGCCACCAAAGAGCTTATGAGTGCCACCTTTTCCCTCAAGCAGCTTTTCAGTGCCATCCTAACCACAAAACACTCTGTACCATCATTGCCCTCAAACAGCATGTCTGTGCGATCATCTTTATACAGTGGCAAGAAAAAGTAAATGAACCCTTTGGAATTACCAGCATTTATGTATACATTGGCCTTAACCCCTTAAGGATCATGCTGTTTTTTGGGGTTTTTTTAACAGTTTTGCGGTGCTTGTGTTTAGCTGTAATTTCATCGCACAAGTTATATATTGTTTTTTTTCAGGACAAGAATTCCTTTATTTATATACCATTATTTTTCCATATCATCGAACTTCCTGTAAAAAAAAATATGGTGAAAAGTTTTTCTGACTTTTATGATTTTTATATGAAAAAGATTTTACACATTTTTTTTGCACCTTAAAGGGCAATTAGTACAAGAAGCGTTTTGCTATTTCAAATCTGGTACTCCTGCCCCATGTCATATTTGGGATTTCTTTGTCGAGTTGTTTGGTGGCTAAAAAGGCCACATTTGGGACGTGTGTAATTCTGTTCACCTACCTGGAATTTTGACACCTGGTCATGCTGCCCCATGTTCTATTTGGCGCATCTTCAAATTTACCCCTATCAAACTATATATATATATTTTTTTTTTTAAAAGACCCAGGGTATTTCCAATGCTGGTAATTTACCACCCATGCACTCATTCTACCACAAGCCTTTGTCAACATTTTTGGTAGTATTTTTTGTCTGTTTTTTTCTTTGCACACATCCTACTTCAGGTATTTACAGGCCCCAGTATATGTCACTGCCAAACAACACCCCAATGTGTGTTCAGCAACATCTCCTGAGTACAGTGATATCACCAGCGATAGGTTTGTCAGGTTGTTTGGGGGCTGAAAGGACATTTTTTGTTATATATATTTTTAGACAATTTGTTGGAACTAGATGGTTCCCCTAATGGTTGGCGACACTGGAGAATTTTTACGTTACTACATTTTTATTTGTTTTTGTAGGTTTTTAATTGCTTTATATTTTACTAATGACATTGTGATTAGTGAGCTGGGCTCCATTGATTTGCATGGTTGAATGGAGTATCTGTATTTAACCTGCAGGGAGAGACCCTCTTGGGAACGTCTGAGAGACAACATCTCGCCATTGGCACTTGACGGAATGCCTCGATATCTAGGCATTCCAGCAAAAGAGTTTGAGCATTTAAAGCAGTACCATTATATACTGAGCCTAACAGTGTTACAGTAAAACATCCATCAATATATACTGAGTCTGACACCCCAACTCAAATCATTACCTAGTGATGATACACAGATGGTCATACAGCATGATTCTTATGATTTTATATGCAGCAACAGATCATTATCTAGCAAGTCAGACACAGATGGTGGTACAGAATAACTCTCATCATGACATACTGAGAATATACACCATAACCCCATCTCCCATCATCATCATTGCTTTTTCACTCAAACTTTCACTCACTCTTACTCATGCTCTCTCACACTCTCCCTAATGCTCCCTCATACTCTCACAATCATACTCTTTTAATTTATCACTAATTCTTATTAACAATCTCACTCTCTCATGCTCTCGCTCATGCTCTCTCATGCTCTGACTTATTTTTATTCATGTCTCCTCACACTCTCGCTCTCTCATACTCCCACTCACTCTAATTTATGTTTTCCCACATTCTCACTCATGCTAAACTTTCTCTCACACTCTCACTTACTCTCTCATGTTGTCTCACACATTCATACTCTCGCTTATATTCATGCTCTCACTCACTCGTATTCATGCCCTCTCACACTCTTACTCACACACTCTCACTCACACTGTCGCACAGTCTCACTTTCTGTCTCAATGTCTCCCTACCTTCTTTGCTGACCGCTTTCATGTCCCTGTCTCCTTTTCCTGCAGTCCCCCTTTTTCTCTTGCCCCACAGACTTGCATAGAGATCACAGTGTCTGTGCCTCATCGGAGCGACCGGATATCCCTGCAGGGGATATTCTGTCCTCCGATGACCTTACGGGTGATGTCAGTAATGACGCGACCCGGAAGGGAATGCCCAATCTCGCGATCGGGCATTTAAAAATGTAACAGTCTTCCGGCTTTGCTGGAAGCTGTTACATCAGATTGGGCAGCAGAAAGCTGGCGATGCTGGCTTCTGCTGTCAGGGGGGAGTCCAGACAGGGATGTGTCCCTGGTATGTCCATAGGGGATTCTTGGGATGCGTTTTTGGACGTACCGGTATGTCCGTAGGGGACTGAAGGGGTTAATGCTCATCGACCCCGCTCTGTGAGTGCAGGGTCTACCGTTTTGTGGCTAAGCTGTTGTTACTCCTAGAGGCTTCCACTTCACAATAATAACACTTACAGTAGACTGGGGCAGATCAAGGAGGGCAAACGTTTCACAATCTGACTTGTAGTAAAAGTGGCATCCTATGACAGTGACATGCTTAAATTGACTGAGCTCTTGAGTATTTTACTGCTAATGTTTACCTATGTACTTATACACCTGTTAGCAATGGGTGCAGGTGAAAACCTAAACATACTTTTAGTAATGTAATGTAATGTATAAGAGTCCGATTATTGAGCTGGCAGCCAACTCAGATTAGAAACATGTATCTTCTGATTAATCTTGATCAAAGTTTATTATTCACATAATTCAAAACAGACTGTCAGCATTGAGAGGGTTAAACATCCTTGCTGGGGTTTCTCTTTGCTTGACTGTGCACATGCAGTATATTTTATCATTTCTTGTATGGTTCCTACATTGAGTTTAGTTAGGTCTAATGGAGGTTAGATTTTATATTGTAGTTGTCCTACACACCGAGAACCTCATTGAATAGCTTTCAGGGCAAATGGTTTGACTATAGCCTTTTTTTTTCAATTCTTGTTGCAAATTACACTTTCGTCAAGTTATTGAATTATAGGGCCATAAATAGAATGAATATTTTAGAGCTTCTTGATTCAAGGAGAAATCTGATTGCCTTTTGGAGTCAAGATGGAATTTTTCCCCCTGATGTCAGAATTTGAAGTAGCTTAATTAGGGTTTTTTGGCCTTCTTTTGGATCAAGAGTAGGAAAGTTAGGTAGAAGGGTTGAACTTGATGGACCTACCGTCTTTTCCGGGGTATCAAAAGTCGGGGGTCGTCTTATACGCCGAGTACTGAAACTTACCGAGCCGGAGAATAACAATTCCCCACGAAGCCACGTATCTCTAGGGGAGGGGTGAGCAGAGAAGCCGCCTCCCCTGGGCCGGTCTTCAGGGACGCGCCGAGGTAGGTGCAAGATCGTGATCTCCCCAACTAGCCCTGATCAGCGGGCACCCGATGAGCAGGGTTGGCTGGGGAGATCACGACCTCCCTCTAACTAGCCCAACATTAGGTCAGGCACTTCAGACCTCGGCTTCCGTGCTCCCTAATCACTATGTCCCGGCTATTGATGCCGAGCGTGGGGATGACGTCATATCCCGGCGCTCGGCATCAATTGCCGGCGTGTAGTGATGAGGGAGCAGTAAAGCAGAGGTCTGAAATGACAGACCTCACGCTCCCACAACTGGATGGAACATAGAAGATGAGAAAGGTAAGAGATGGGGAGAAAGGGGTGTAAGTGCAGTGTATGTGTATATATATACATATGTGTGTGTAAGGTCAGTGTATGCGTATGGTCAGGTGTGTGTAAGAGCAGTGTAGGTATTTGTGTGTTTGTAAGCTGGTGTATGTATGTGTGTGTGTATATATATATATATATATATATATATATGTGTGTGTGTGTAAAGACAGGGGTGTGTGGTGAGGGCAGTGTATAAATATGTATGTATGGACAGGCGTATGTTAGTATGTGTAGATATATATATATATATATATGTGTGTGTGTAAGGGCAGCGTATGTATATATATGTCTGTGTATGGGCAGTGTATGTGTATGGACAGGTGTGTGTAAGGGCAGTGTATTTGTGTGTTTGTAAGCTGGTATGTACGTGTATATGTGTGTAAAGGAAGGGGTGTGTGAGGGCAGTGTATGTCTATACATGTGTGTGTGGACAGGCATATTTTAGGGAGAGCTGACCCACCCAATCCAAGCAGGCTTTGTATACAACAACCAGCCAATCACCGGTAAGGTACATCGCTTGCCGTGATTGGCTGGTTGTTGTATACTGGGTAGAGGGTTGTCTTATACAACGAGTCTAGCCCAAACTCTATATTTTAACTGGAAAAGTTGGGGGTCGTCTTATACGCCCAATCGTCTTATACGCCGGAAAATACGGTAGGTCTTTTTTCAGTCTTATGTATGTACTATGTAACTCCTGTATGCCTGAATGACCCAAAGAAGATATTTGTCCAGCTGTATGATAAAAAAACAGAAACGCTATAGAAAAAAATATGCCTGCCCTGCAGTATGCATTTCTTAACCCCTTAATGACAAAGCCCGTACAATGGGTTTAGGGGCCGCCATTGTCCTTAAGGGGTTAAAAGGGGGGTGTCTTGTTACTATTCTACAAGGTTTTCGCTCTCAACATCCTCTGTGGTCTCCTGACTGCAAACAGAGTTACACTGTATAATGATAACATTTACCACCATTATATGCAGATACTTCTTATGCCGAATACCTGCCCTCTATTCATTTCCTATCTAAGCAATTACGTTAGGGAGTCACAGACAATGAAGCATTTAATTAGCAGAGATTACTGCAGTCTAAACCACAGATCCATTAATAAGCCAGGGCTCATGAGAGTTGTTTCCCTGCATACCTCTGACTATTAAGATTTCCGCAAAGACTAGCGCCTCTAGGACTGAAGAAACCACAGACATGACACCTATAGCATAGGTAAATTAGATCAGTCTGCCAAGGACTTGGGACTGAGAGCAGACACCAATAGTACACAACAATGATGTCATATCTGCAAGGGGAAACTGGCATTTCTAGAATTAGTACCAAACAATGACTCCTCTGAAACAGACTAATAATTTCATTTCTAGAACGAGACCCAGTACATTGAGACAAGGGAAAAAAGAAGCTCAGCCCTCTACAGCAAGCAATCCAGTTTTACATTAACAGTAAAAAAAGAGATGACAAGACACACCTCTAGGGCAGACAGACATAAGTCTGAAACTTTTAGGGCAGTGCGGTCATACAGCCTCACACGTTAGACAATGAGACTGGCACTTATTTATTGTATATTGGACAGAAGCACTTGAAATCTTGCATCTTTAGGGAACAGGGATCAAGATGCCCTCTAAGACAATATAGTCACCCAAGGTGCTATTACTAAAATAAAAAAAAAACTTTATGTATTTTTATTTTATGCATAACATGTGGTATATCTGTGTACAGACTTGGGTAATTTACAAAGCGATTAATGTAGTATGCTATTGTATGTTTTTAAAAGAGCTCACTAATGGCTTTAATCCCTTCAGTCCCAGGGTTTTTTTCATACCTCAAGTTTTAGAGCTATTTTGCCATTTTTTTATACTTCTAGTTTAAGGTGTTTGGGGGTAGTTAACGGGGATGCAGGGTAATACTTTTTACACATAGTGCTTGGACAATAAAAAATATTGTATGCATTCCAGTGATGTCACAATGACATCAGTAAGCTCACTGTATTGTTTCGTTATTTTCATTTTATTATACATAAAAAAAAGTTTTCTACCTTTTTTTTTCTTTTGTAGGAAGAGGCAGAAATACTCTCTTCTCTCCCATCCCTTTATTTGCCAACCTGCCCCCCCCAGTTATGCACATCTGCCCCCAAGGTTGCCACTCTGCCCCCAGAAATGCCTTAATACCCCTTTTATTTGCCACTCTTCCCCATGATATGCCTTTTAACCCCCTATATGCCAGAGTGGCATATAGGGGGTTAAAAGGCATTTCTGGAGGTATATAACCGCTAACAGCAATCTCCTATCAAGCCAAGGCAGCCAGTACATGCTGGAACCTGGGGATGATAGGAGTTTGAGTACAGCCTCCCTATGCCGTGCTACCACCACCCCCCTTACACATCCATGCTATCACACACACACTCATTCACAAACATTTAAATACTCATTCATTCCATTAATCACACATACACACACACGCTCAAACCCCCCACCCCCTTACCTGAACTGCAGATCTCCCACTCGCAGACTTCTGCAGAGGCCTGGCTGTGCGAGCAACTTCTCTGGCCCCGCCCCCAGAGGAAGGAGGGGGAGGCAGAATTATGTGACACTCTGCTAGCTTCCTGCTGCTAATAGAAGAGACGCTGCTCGGGACCAAAGCACCGGTAAGCAGCCTGGCCCCAGCAGACATTTTTTTGAGGTCTAATTAGAAGACGACCTCGATTATAAGACGAGGGGTATTTTTCAGAGCATTTGCTCTGAAAAAAACCTCGTCTTATAATCGAGCAAATACGGTAGATTGACAGCTTCAGGAATGCCTCCGCATAAATTCTTGTTTGAAAGTTGCTGCAATAATAATGTTTCTAAGAAATATTAATTCCTAGCAAGGCTTAGTGAATGGAAGGCAACTACAGGTAAAAAAAATAGCAAAAAATTGTATATATGTGAAGGTTCTTATTGTCAGCGCTAAAGAAAATGCTGTTTTTTCCCCATATCAATTTGGCACCCTCAGATATTGATTTTCCTTTTATTTTGAAACAAATTAAAATTAAATTTTCCAGTTTACATTTTGCAATGAACATAAACAAAAGTCAGGGTTAGACTTTAAATAATGTTGACATATATTTCTCCCAACCCATATTTAGTGATGGACAATTGTATGTCAGTTTTTCTCGAGCTACAATTGTAAAGACAGTCAAGGTTAAAATTCTTCACAGGGTTGGTTGGTTGGTTGGTACCATGGGAATAAACCCCAGCTTTACCCAACTTTACCAAGCAACATGTCCCACAGCACCACCTTTGCCACCAAAGAGCTTATGAGTGCCACCTTTTCCCTCAAGCAGCTTTTCAGTGCCATCCTAACCACAAAACACTCTGTACCATCATTGCCCTCAAACAGCATGTCTGTGCGATCATCTTTATACAGTGGCAAGAAAAAGTAAATGAACCCTTTGGAATTACCAGCATTTATGTATACATTGGCCTTAACCCCTTAAGGATCATGCTGTTTTTTGGGGTTTTTTTAACAGTTTTGCGGTGCTTGTGTTTAGCTGTAATTTCATCGCACAAGTTATATATTGTTTTTTTTCAGGACAAGAATTCCTTTATTTATATACCATTATTTTTCCATATCATCGAACTTCCTGTAAAAAAAAATATGGTGAAAAGTTTTTCTGACTTTTATGATTTTTATATGAAAAAGATTTTACACATTTTTTTTGCACCTTAAAGGGCAATTAGTACAAGAAGCGTTTTGCTATTTCAAATCTGGTACTCCTGCCCCATGTCATATTTGGGATTTCTTTGTCGAGTTGTTTGGTGGCTAAAAAGGCCACATTTGGGACGTGTGTAATTCTGTTCACCTACCTGGAATTTTGACACCTGGTCATGCTGCCCCATGTTCTATTTGGCGCATCTTCAAATTTACCCCTATCAAACTATATATATATATTTTTTTTTTTAAAAGACCCAGGGTATTTCCAATGCTGGTAATTTACCACCCATGCACTCATTCTACCACAAGCCTTTGTCAACATTTTTGGTAGTATTTTTTGTCTGTTTTTTTCTTTGCACACATCCTACTTCAGGTATTTACAGGCCCCAGTATATGTCACTGCCAAACAACACCCCAATGTGTGTTCAGCAACATCTCCTGAGTACAGTGATATCACCAGCGATAGGTTTGTCAGGTTGTTTGGGGGCTGAAAGGACATTTTTTGTTATATATATTTTTAGACAATTTGTTGGAACTAGATGGTTCCCCTAATGGTTGGCGACACTGGAGAATTTTTACGTTACTACATTTTTATTTGTTTTTGTAGGTTTTTAATTGCTTTATATTTTACTAATGACATTGTGATTAGTGAGCTGGGCTCCATTGATTTGCATGGTTGAATGGAGTATCTGTATTTAACCTGCAGGGAGAGACCCTCTTGGGAACGTCTGAGAGACAACATCTCGCCATTGGCACTTGACGGAATGCCTCGATATCTAGGCATTCCAGCAAAAGAGTTTGAGCATTTAAAGCAGTACCATTATATACTGAGCCTAACAGTGTTACAGTAAAACATCCATCAATATATACTGAGTCTGACACCCCAACTCAAATCATTACCTAGTGATGATACACAGATGGTCATACAGCATGATTCTTATGATTTTATATGCAGCAACAGATCATTATCTAGCAAGTCAGACACAGATGGTGGTACAGAATAACTCTCATCATGACATACTGAGAATATACACCATAACCCCATCTCCCATCATCATCATTGCTTTTTCACTCAAACTTTCACTCACTCTTACTCATGCTCTCTCACACTCTCCCTAATGCTCCCTCATACTCTCACAATCATACTCTTTTAATTTATCACTAATTCTTATTAACAATCTCACTCTCTCATGCTCTCGCTCATGCTCTCTCATGCTCTGACTTATTTTTATTCATGTCTCCTCACACTCTCGCTCTCTCATACTCCCACTCACTCTAATTTATGTTTTCCCACATTCTCACTCATGCTAAACTTTCTCTCACACTCTCACTTACTCTCTCATGTTGTCTCACACATTCATACTCTCGCTTATATTCATGCTCTCACTCACTCGTATTCATGCCCTCTCACACTCTTACTCACACACTCTCACTCACACTGTCGCACAGTCTCACTTTCTGTCTCAATGTCTCCCTACCTTCTTTGCTGACCGCTTTCATGTCCCTGTCTCCTTTTCCTGCAGTCCCCCTTTTTCTCTTGCCCCACAGACTTGCATAGAGATCACAGTGTCTGTGCCTCATCGGAGCGACCGGATATCCCTGCAGGGGATATTCTGTCCTCCGATGACCTTACGGGTGATGTCAGTAATGACGCGACCCGGAAGGGAATGCCCAATCTCGCGATCGGGCATTTAAAAATGTAACAGTCTTCCGGCTTTGCTGGAAGCTGTTACATCAGATTGGGCAGCAGAAAGCTGGCGATGCTGGCTTCTGCTGTCAGGGGGGAGTCCAGACAGGGATGTGTCCCTGGTATGTCCATAGGGGATTCTTGGGATGCGTTTTTGGACGTACCGGTATGTCCGTAGGGGACTGAAGGGGTTAATGCTCATCGACCCCGCTCTGTGAGTGCAGGGTCTACCGTTTTGTGGCTAAGCTGTTGTTACTCCTAGAGGCTTCCACTTCACAATAATAACACTTACAGTAGACTGGGGCAGATCAAGGAGGGCAAACGTTTCACAATCTGACTTGTAGTAAAAGTGGCATCCTATGACAGTGACATGCTTAAATTGACTGAGCTCTTGAGTATTTTACTGCTAATGTTTACCTATGTACTTATACACCTGTTAGCAATGGGTGCAGGTGAAAACCTAAACATACTTTTAGTAATGTAATGTAATGTATAAGAGTCCGATTATTGAGCTGGCAGCCAACTCAGATTAGAAACATGTATCTTCTGATTAATCTTGATCAAAGTTTATTATTCACATAATTCAAAACAGACTGTCAGCATTGAGAGGGTTAAACATCCTTGCTGGGGTTTCTCTTTGCTTGACTGTGCACATGCAGTATATTTTATCATTTCTTGTATGGTTCCTACATTGAGTTTAGTTAGGTCTAATGGAGGTTAGATTTTATATTGTAGTTGTCCTACACACCGAGAACCTCATTGAATAGCTTTCAGGGCAAATGGTTTGACTATAGCCTTTTTTTTTCAATTCTTGTTGCAAATTACACTTTCGTCAAGTTATTGAATTATAGGGCCATAAATAGAATGAATATTTTAGAGCTTCTTGATTCAAGGAGAAATCTGATTGCCTTTTGGAGTCAAGATGGAATTTTTCCCCCTGATGTCAGAATTTGAAGTAGCTTAATTAGGGTTTTTTGGCCTTCTTTTGGATCAAGAGTAGGAAAGTTAGGTAGAAGGGTTGAACTTGATGGACCTACCGTCTTTTCCGGGGTATCAAAAGTCGGGGGTCGTCTTATACGCCGAGTACTGAAACTTACCGAGCCGGAGAATAACAATTCCCCACGAAGCCACGTATCTCTAGGGGAGGGGTGAGCAGAGAAGCCGCCTCCCCTGGGCCGGTCTTCAGGGACGCGCCGAGGTAGGTGCAAGATCGTGATCTCCCCAACTAGCCCTGATCAGCGGGCACCCGATGAGCAGGGTTGGCTGGGGAGATCACGACCTCCCTCTAACTAGCCCAACATTAGGTCAGGCACTTCAGACCTCGGCTTCCGTGCTCCCTAATCACTATGTCCCGGCTATTGATGCCGAGCGTGGGGATGACGTCATATCCCGGCGCTCGGCATCAATTGCCGGCGTGTAGTGATGAGGGAGCAGTAAAGCAGAGGTCTGAAATGACAGACCTCACGCTCCCACAACTGGATGGAACATAGAAGATGAGAAAGGTAAGAGATGGGGAGAAAGGGGTGTAAGTGCAGTGTATGTGTATATATATACATATGTGTGTGTAAGGTCAGTGTATGCGTATGGTCAGGTGTGTGTAAGAGCAGTGTAGGTATTTGTGTGTTTGTAAGCTGGTGTATGTATGTGTGTGTGTATATATATATATATATATATATATATGTGTGTGTGTGTAAAGACAGGGGTGTGTGGTGAGGGCAGTGTATAAATATGTATGTATGGACAGGCGTATGTTAGTATGTGTAGATATATATATATATATATATGTGTGTGTGTAAGGGCAGCGTATGTATATATATGTCTGTGTATGGGCAGTGTATGTGTATGGACAGGTGTGTGTAAGGGCAGTGTATTTGTGTGTTTGTAAGCTGGTATGTACGTGTATATGTGTGTAAAGGAAGGGGTGTGTGAGGGCAGTGTATGTCTATACATGTGTGTGTGGACAGGCATATTTTAGGGAGAGCTGACCCACCCAATCCAAGCAGGCTTTGTATACAACAACCAGCCAATCACCGGTAAGGTACATCGCTTGCCGTGATTGGCTGGTTGTTGTATACTGGGTAGAGGGTTGTCTTATACAACGAGTCTAGCCCAAACTCTATATTTTAACTGGAAAAGTTGGGGGTCGTCTTATACGCCCAATCGTCTTATACGCCGGAAAATACGGTAGGTCTTTTTTCAGTCTTATGTATGTACTATGTAACTCCTGTATGCCTGAATGACCCAAAGAAGATATTTGTCCAGCTGTATGATAAAAAAACAGAAACGCTATAGAAAAAAATATGCCTGCCCTGCAGTATGCATTTCTTAACCCCTTAATGACAAAGCCCGTACAATGGGTTTAGGGGCCGCCATTGTCCTTAAGGGGTTAAAAGGGGGGTGTCTTGTTACTATTCTACAAGGTTTTCGCTCTCAACATCCTCTGTGGTCTCCTGACTGCAAACAGAGTTACACTGTATAATGATAACATTTACCACCATTATATGCAGATACTTCTTATGCCGAATACCTGCCCTCTATTCATTTCCTATCTAAGCAATTACGTTAGGGAGTCACAGACAATGAAGCATTTAATTAGCAGAGATTACTGCAGTCTAAACCACAGATCCATTAATAAGCCAGGGCTCATGAGAGTTGTTTCCCTGCATACCTCTGACTATTAAGATTTCCGCAAAGACTAGCGCCTCTAGGACTGAAGAAACCACAGACATGACACCTATAGCATAGGTAAATTAGATCAGTCTGCCAAGGACTTGGGACTGAGAGCAGACACCAATAGTACACAACAATGATGTCATATCTGCAAGGGGAAACTGGCATTTCTAGAATTAGTACCAAACAATGACTCCTCTGAAACAGACTAATGATTTCATTTCTAGAACGAGACCCAGTACATTGAGACAAGGGAAAAAAGAAGCTCACCCCTCTACAGCAAGCAATCCAGTTTTACATTAACAGTAAAAAAAGAGATGACAAGACACGCCTCTAGGGCAGACAGACATAAGTCTGAAACTTTTAGGGCAGTGCAGTCATACAGCCTCACACGTTAGACAATGAGACTGGCACTTATTTATTGTATATTGGACAGAAGCACCTGAAATCTTGCATCTTTAGGGAACAGGGATCAAGATGCCCTCTAAGACAATATAGTCACCCAAGGTGCTATTACTAAAATTAAAAAAAAAACTTTATGTATTTTTATTTTTATTTTATGCATAACATGTGGTATATCTGTGTACAGACTTGGGTCATTTACAAAGCGATTAATGTAGTATGCTATTGTATGTTTTTAAAAGAGCTCACTAATGGCTTTAATCCCTTCAGTCCCAGGGGTTTTTTCATACCTCAAGTTTTAGAGCTATTTTGCCATTTTTTTATACTTCTAGTTTAAGGTGTTTGGGGGTAGTTAACGGGGATGCAGGGTAATACTTTTTACACATAGTGCTTGGACAATAAAAAATATTGTATGCATTCCAGTGATGTCACAATGACATCAGTAAGCTCACTGTATTGTTTCGTTATTTTCATTTTATTATACATAAAAAAAGTTTTCTACCTTTTTTTTTCTTTTGTAGGAAGAGGCAGAAATACTCTCTTCTCTCCCATCCCTTTATTTGCCAACCTGCCCCCCCCAGTTATGCACATCTGCCCCCAAGGTTGCCACTCTGCCCCCAGAAATGCCTTAATACCCCTTTTATTTGCCACTCTTCCCCATGATATGCCTTTTAACCCCCTATATGCCAGAGTGGCATATAGGGGGTTAAAAGGCATTTCTGGAGGTATATAACCGCTAACAGCAATCTCCTATCAAGCCAAGGCAGCCAGTACATGCTGGAACCTGGGGATGATAGGAGTTTGAGTACAGCCTCCCTATGCCGTGCTACCACCACCCCCCTTACACATCCATGCTATCACACACACACTCATTCACAAACATTTAAATACTCATTCATTCCATTAATCACACATACACACACACGCTCAAACCCCCCACCCCCTTACCTGAACTGCAGATCTCCCACTCGCAGACTTCTGCAGAGGCCTGGCTGTGCGAGCAACTTCTCTGGCCCCGCCCCCAGAGGAAGGAGGGGGAGGCAGAATTATGTGACACTCTGCTAGCTTCCTGCTGCTAATAGAAGAGACGCTGCTCGGGACCAAAGCACCGGTAAGCAGCCTGGCCCCAGCAGACATTTTTTTGAGGTCTAATTAGAAGACGACCTCGATTATAAGACGAGGGGTATTTTTCAGAGCATTTGCTCTGAAAAAAACCTCGTCTTATAATCGAGCAAATACGGTAGATTGACAGCTTCAGGAATGCCTCCGCATAAATTCTTGTTTGAAAGTTGCTGCAATAATAATGTTTCTAAGAAATATTAATTCCTAGCAAGGCTTAGTGAATGGAAGGCAACTACAGGTAAAAAAAATAGCAAAAAATTGTATATATGTGAAGGTTCTTATTGTCAGCGCTAAAGAAAATGCTGTTTTTTCCCCATATCAATTTGGCACCCTCAGATATTGATTTTCCTTTTATTTTGAAACAAATTAAAATTAAATTTTCCAGTTTACATTTTGCAATGAACATAAACAAAAGTCAGGGTTAGACTTTAAATAATGTTGACATATATTTCTCCCAACCCATATTTAGTGATGGACAATTGTATGTCAGTTTTTCTCGAGCTACAATTGTAAAGACAGTCAAGGTTAAAATTCTTCACAGGGTTGGTTGGTTGGTTGGTACCATGGGAATAAACCCCAGCTTTACCCAACTTTACCAAGCAACATGTCCCACAGCACCACCTTTGCCACCAAAGAGCTTATGAGTGCCACCTTTTCCCTCAAGCAGCTTTTCAGTGCCATCCTAACCACAAAACACTCTGTACCATCATTGCCCTCAAACAGCATGTCTGTGCGATCATCTTTATACAGTGGCAAGAAAAAGTAAATGAACCCTTTGGAATTACCAGCATTTATGTATACATTGGCCTTAACCCCTTAAGGATCATGCTGTTTTTTGGGGTTTTTTTAACAGTTTTGCGGTGCTTGTGTTTAGCTGTAATTTCATCGCACAAGTTATATATTGTTTTTTTTCAGGACAAGAATTCCTTTATTTATATACCATTATTTTTCCATATCATCGAACTTCCTGTAAAAAAAAATATGGTGAAAAGTTTTTCTGACTTTTATGATTTTTATATGAAAAAGATTTTACACATTTTTTTTGCACCTTAAAGGGCAATTAGTACAAGAAGCGTTTTGCTATTTCAAATCTGGTACTCCTGCCCCATGTCATATTTGGGATTTCTTTGTCGAGTTGTTTGGTGGCTAAAAAGGCCACATTTGGGACGTGTGTAATTCTGTTCACCTACCTGGAATTTTGACACCTGGTCATGCTGCCCCATGTTCTATTTGGCGCATCTTCAAATTTACCCCTATCAAACTATATATATATATTTTTTTTTTAAAAAGACCCAGGGTATTTCCAATGCTGGTAATTTACCACCCATGCACTCATTCTACCACAAGCCTTTGTCAACATTTTTGGTAGTATTTTTTGTCTGTTTTTTTCTTTGCACACATCCTACTTCAGGTATTTACAGGCCCCAGTATATGTCACTGCCAAACAACACCCCAATGTGTGTTCAGCAACATCTCCTGAGTACAGTGATATCACCAGCGATAGGTTTGTCAGGTTGTTTGGGGGCTGAAAGGACATTTTTTGTTATATATATTTTTAGACAATTTGTTGGAACTAGATGGTTCCCCTAATGGTTGGCAACACTGGAGAATTTTTACGTTACTACATTTTTATTTGTTTTTGTAGGTTTTTAATTGCTTTATATTTTACTAATGACATTGTGATTAGTGAGCTGGGCTCCATTGATTTGCATGGTTGAATGGAGTATCTGTATTTAACCTGCAGGGAGAGACCCTCTTGGGAACGTCTGAGAGACAACATCTCGCCATTGGCACTTGACGGAATGCCTCGATATCTAGGCATTCCAGCAAAAGAGTTTGAGCATTTATAGCAGGCAGGCGATACTGTATATGGCACACATCGAGGCATTACAGAAACACGTTTCACCAAAGAAAGCAACCTGGCATGTCATTGGTCTTTAAGGGGTAAAAATATGATCTTCATCTTGTTCATATTGGGTTGGAACAAGGCTAATCACTTCAAAAAAGCTAACTGGAGTCAGGAGTCCAATTAATGAAAAAGGATTTGAGGTGTGGTTAAGAGATACTGTGTCATAAATAAAAAATAAAAACAACATTTTGGGTTTGCTATTCTCAAGAAGTATCTTTCTGATGTGAACCATGCCTCACAAAAAAATCTCAGAAGACCTACAGCCAAGAATTGTTGATTTGTATAAGGCTGAGAAGGGTTACGAAGTAATATCAAAGAGTTTACATATTCACCAGGCCACAGTTGTTTAGAAATGGAGACAATTTAGTACCGTAGCTACTTTACCTAGAAGCGGGCGTCCTGCCAAGAAAAAATAACCCTAGAGTACAGCTAAAAGTTTGAATGAATGATTGGAACTGGTTAACATTTCTGTTTATGATTCTACCATATGCAAAACATTGAACAGGCATTGATTTCATGGTATGACGCCACAGAGGAAGCTGCTGCTTTTGACATCACGGTTTGCCTGAAGTTTGCCAAAGAATGCGTTGACACTACACAACGCTACTGGGAAAATGTTTTTTGAACTAATGAAACTAAGGTTGAATTGTTAGGGAAGAACATGCAGCATTGCATATGGGGGAAAACATCATCCCAATGGTGAATGGAGCATCGTGATTTAGGGCTGCTATGATACCAGGGCCTGGACAGCTTTCCATCATCAAGGGACAATGGATTTCCAAGGTTACTAAAGTATCATACAGGATAATGTCAAGCTGCTCCAGCTAAAGCTCAGTAGAAGTTGTGTAATGCAGCAGGACAATGACCATAAGCATCAAAGTAAATCTACTACAGAATGTTTTCAAGAAAAGAAAATCCACCTTTTTGAGTTTAGACCTAAACCCATTAGATATTCTGTGGAATGACCTCTAGAGAGGTCTGCAGCTACTGGGAGCGCTTGTTTGAGTTATTGTTGCCAAAAGGAGGTTCAACCAGTTATTAAATCCAAGGGATCACTTACCTTGTCCACCAGCACCGTGAATGCTAAATGTGTGTGTTTAATAATTACATGAAATATTATCATTGTTTGTGTGATACTAGTTAAAGCACATTGTGTTTGTCTATATGTAGATCAGATCACATTTTATGAAGAATTAATGCAGGAAACAAACACCAAAGTGTTTACTTACATTTTATTGTCACTGTGTATACATGCTGTAGCTGTAGACATTGTGCTTTGTCCGTATGTAATTGAAAAGCACATTAGTTGTGTGTGGGAAGCTTGCGCTGCTGCTGCTGCTGACCATGTATTACCTGTGATTTTCTTACATACCATTGTGTTTTATTTTGTGTGCTTGAGGGTTAGTGTCACTGCATTTATTGTATCTACATAACATGTGTAGGAGGGAGGTAGAGGCACATCTCTGTATATACTGTGTATATCTGTGGGGTTGTCTTTTATACAATGAAGACTGAGCCAAGAAGAAAAGCGATTTGTATTTACATTTCTCCAGAGTGCATGCAGGCTCCCTCCATTACATTTCATCTCTTTCTACTGTTTTTACTTTGTTTACTTTCTCCCTTTTCTTGTCTCAGCTTTCTTGTTTCCAATACTTTCTCGTCTCTTGTTCATCTAGTATCTCTTTCTCTCACCTCATTCTTCCCTTCATATTCCTCTGCTCTAATCGGCATTATCTCATGTAAAAATCAAGGCAGCCTCTCAGCAATGACAATCCACTATTCCCTGTAACCTTTTTGCCCCCACTTTCCTAATTCTTTGTCTTTCTCCTCTCATCTTGTCCTTTGTGTATTCTGCTCTCTTCTTTGATTTCTGAGTTTCAATGAACCCCGCATCTTATACCTCTTGATAATAGGAAGTTGCATAAATAAAAACCTAAGCAAAGCTACATATTGTGGAAAATTATGCAGACTTCTTCACATGCTACTTATTCCATAAGCCATTTTTTCTTACGCCCTTTATTTTATCTCTAAACCAATCTCTTACTTGTATCCCCCCCATTTTGTATGCCTTGTTTTTTTTACTGCTGTATATTCTCTCTTTCTCTCTCTTCCTTCTACCCTCACTTTGCCTTAGGTCTTAACAGATATATCAATGTTAATCTAGAGCTCACTTTTATTCCATGTTACAGTTAAAAGAGCGTGGAGTGGAGATGTTAACATTTCTTCTAGTGTTTATGGCCAGCAAGCACAGTTGATATGAAATATTTGCTGGTATAAAAATATGTAACATTTCTTGTATTCATTATTTTGTTACCCAGTTTAGACAGGGTCAGATTTTACAATATGGACAATTTAACCAACTCCCAAAGACACTGACTTGGTAGTCTGCACTACCATGATGTTTTATATATATATATACTAATGTTCAAAAGTTTGGGTGACTTAAAATGTTCAATGTTTTTGGAAAAAAAAAGCAAATTTTATCCACCTAAATGGTGGTAAATGGTAAATGACTATTGTAGCTGTGAATGGCTGTTTTTTTATGGAATATCTTCATAGGTGTACAGAGGCCCAGTTACAGCCACCATCACTCCTGTCTATTCGTGTTCCTCAAGGTTCAGTTCTTGGGCCTCTGATATTCTCCATCTCACTTCTTCCCTTGGACAATGTATTTCTTCCTTTGGTTTCTAGTACCACCTATATGCAGATGATACCCTAATCCAGGCCCGGGCTGGCCATCGGGCACACCAGACGGCCCAGGGCCGGATTGACGTAGGGGCTGATGGAGCTGCAGCTCCAGGCCCCTACCTTAAAATAGGCTCAGTCAGGACCGGACTGACTGGGCGTATGCGGCCGCATTAACGCAGGGCATAATGGGCACCTGCCCCTTAAGCCCGCAGCAACTGCGACCGGGTCCGCCACTCTAGGGAGCCGGGCAGCCCCAACCAGGGCCGTCCTTAGGGGTGTGCGGCCGCAGGGCTTAAATGAAAACATCGGGGGTTTTTTGTTTGTTTACTTTATTTAGCATCCTTCATGTTAAATAAAGTTTGTTTAACTTTATTTAAAGTCTGTCCGCCGCCGGCACTGAGAGAACATGATGGTTTCTCTGGTGCCCGTGCACCGCGAGCGGCAGTCCGCTCGCCGACCACGGGACCGGAGAGGGAAGTTTCGGGTGCCCGTGATCCGTGAGCAGACCCCCTCCCGCGGCCAACGGGTCCCGAGGACGTGACACCTGCAGCTATGTTATCTCTTCCCACCCCCGTATTCAAACAGCTTCAACACATTATCGGAACCAGATCAACTCATCCCCATCCGAGCCGTCCCCTCCTATTGTCTTATTTCCCCTTCAGCCACTGACTAGATTGTAAGCTCACAAGAGCAGGGCCCTCGTCTCCTTTGCACCAGTTTGTTATTGTATGTGTTTCTAAATAATTCTACTGACTGTAAAAGCGCTGCAGAATCTGCCTGCGCTTTATAAATAAATGTAATGTGCAACAATCATCCTCTTTTTACATACACTATGTGCCGAGAAGTAATGTTATTTCTGGGTGTGCAGTGTCAGTGAGGGAGGATGATAGGATTGCTGCTCTGTGGGATAGGTGTGGGCCCATCAGAACACCGGGGTCCTGGACCAATTAGCGCAGGGCACCTCAGAATACAGCTCTGCATGCTCCGCTGTTAATCTGCCTCTGTACGTGTCTTCAGATTCCATTTTATATTGTTTATCATCAGTGTAGAAATATTTATTACCAGCAGTTGTATATCATTTTCCATTATTGTCCTCAAACAATGAATCATCATTATTGATAACGGGAGTTTCATTATGTGTGGATAAAATCTCATTATATGTCCCAGTGTGATTATTACCTTTATATTGATACTAATCATCCATTTCCAAAGGTTTTCCATAACTGTTAAGTATTGTTGTCTATGGCCATTGTTTGGTTGATCAATATAAAGATTCTTGGTGCCATTATAAAAGTGTAATTAATCACAATTTATGCTCAGACAATTCCACACATTTTTTCCATTAAATCTGAAAGTGACGAGGCTGTGCAAAACATTCAGTAAGAGAATTGAAGTAACCCCATTGCCGTACAGATTCATATCTGATCTGCACATTTTTCAGTCAACTGAACTTGAAAAATGTCTACTGGACCAGAAATTCAGATCAGAAGTTTTATTATTATTAAAAAGCCAGGGGAGATTTTCTAAAACAAATGTACCAGGTTACTTCATGCATAATAAAGACTAAGGAGCAAACAACCCTTTCTCTGGTTTCCAGGAAGCAATACTAGGTCCTTCAATGGCAATCCTTATCAGGTTTTCTGAAAAGCCATAAAGTAGCAGCAGGACATGGTCTGGAACTTGAAATCCAGCATGCAAGTCCCACAAAATGCCCCAGTAATATTGCAATTCCACGTGTATCTTTTGACAAGTAGGGTTCCTTAGGAGAACAGTGTTAATTTTCACAGTGATGTGCCAGATTGATCTTAGATCCTTTTCGTGCCAACCTGGTAAGGGTTGCAGTGGAGAGCATCACTGTGTCTTCCTGCAAAGGTAGCACTTTATGCTGAAGATGGAATATTGTATTCCTTAGTGTTTTGTATTGGCAGGGATATCCCTTGGGCAACGCACAAAAGATTAGGCTGCCTGTAGGTCAGCATCACTGACCTTTGCTGATAGAAACGATGTGACAGCCTGATTAATAAGTAATGTATTTAGATGCCCAAACTTCCCGTTTTGCATTCTTTCCTTGCATTGTCATCGCAAGGGGCATCTATCACAGTAACAGATGGCGTCTCTGATAACCCGTGCCACTGATCACCCATAATGTGGTAGCTGTGTAATCGGGAGATTACTGAGAAATATATAAAATTAAAAACATTTAAATTTAAAAATGCAATGCAAACTAAATATTTAAATTCATAATATATTTCAACTACTGTGATGTCATCATGATATCATCAGGAATACCCTCTTATGGTTATGAGAGATCATTGGGGTCTGCAAAAGTGACCTAAGGAGAGTTCTAAATAAATAAAGGCTCCAGGCACTCAAGGGTTCCAGCTCAGGCAGATTTATTAAAGGAAGACAGCAACAACGTTTCGAACTCACAATGAGGTCTTTATCAAGTTGGGGTTCTAGTCAGGGTTCTAGCCAGGGTTCTAGTTCTAGTCATGTTACACTAACTTTAGAACGTAAAGCAGTAGCAGCAGTAAATATTTAAATAAAATAAATAGTGTCATGTGTAAAGGAGTATTTTGGTGTTTTAAGCGCAGTTATCTGTTTTGTTTTTGGCTAAACAAAAGTCTCTGGGCACAAGTTCCTATGGTAAGCAAAAAAGTTCAATTGTGCTACATATAAATTCAGTTTACATATTATTTATGATTGGATTCAATTAAGTAATGCAAAGACATAATGATCACGATCACATAAGAAATGTATAATTGATCATTGTCATGGCAGATTATTGACATTATAGACTTAAAAACATTTGTATGTGTAAAAGTAGCGGAAGGCTCAAAGATAGAAGTTTCTGTGTTAAAAGTAGGGGATGGCTAAAAGGTAGAAGTTTCTGTATTCCTGATTACAAGCCAAAAACACTTATATTAGACTGCATACATTTGATTTTAACCTGGAAATTGTATATGTCTTGTGATGTCATTATATTCATGTTGAGATTAACTCCATTACAAAAGATATTTTGTATCATTTTTGTAGTCTCGTAAACTATGGATTTCAGCAGCTTTGTGTAGCATAGTGTTTTATTACCAGAATATTGAAATACAACATAAATTAAATAAAGTACCAGTGGCTAGAAGTGCTTGCCATCATTATAGAGCACAGCACGATCATTATAAATGTAGAGATTCAGCGTCACATTAAGCTGTTTTCATTATCAACATATACCGTATGCATTTGTTACAATTATGTAGCACAGTGTGCTACATACTTAAAACTAAAAGCTTGCGCTAGGTGACATCATTATCATTATATTGATAAGTCAGCAATTTTCTGTGTTAGGATATGACGAAAAAAAAGTTTCAAGAATCCTGTCAGCCATGGAATAACCTGCAGGCCTTTCCACATTTGAATCCCCGTAGCCTATTGCAGGGGCGAGTCACTCTGCAGTTCTCTGCCCAAACTGAAGGTCACCCAATGTCACCCAGTCTGGCGTGAAGAAAAAGCGGCAGCAGAATCGCTAAATGCTTTCATAATGAGGCAGTCCGTTATCTGCAGGAGCTCAGCCTCCTGTTTCCTCTTACTCGGTACAGCTGGGTGTTTTCATCCATTTCAAATGAGCTCTCCACCTTAGGAGACACAATGCATACACAATATTAAAGATAATGTGGAGTGTATAGTTGATGTTACTACACAATGAAATTAAAGAATTACTGGTTTCCTTGATCATGAATTGTAATGCGATTTTATTAAAACTATTTTTAATATTTAAAAGGAGCACAAGAAAGTTGTCTGCACTGACCTTGAGCCTGGTGAGCAGCAGCATGACAGGTGAGCTGAAGATGGCATGGAAGAACTGATGAAGATGTGCCCTGTTGTGGCTTTTATTGGGGTAAAGTTGCCCTATAACAAAGGCTGTAAAGGTATAAAGTTATGCCTGCTGGCTTTTAGGCAATTGGTTTATTGTTTGTTGGTAAATTGGCCTGTTTTATCCAAAAGTTTGTGTTTTATTTAATAAGTTCGGTTTTTGTCCCTTACAACCTCATGCTGTATTGGTGAGGAGAGTCTGAGGAAGTTAGTGGGCTATAGTCAGATGATTAACTGAAGCTTATAGGGGCTCAGAGATAACATAATTTGTGTTACTTTTAGAGGTCCCCTAACTCCATTTGGGCTTACCTACTGCCGTGTTATGGAGTCAAACTCATGGGAGTATCAATCAGAGTTGTGTTGTTCATAGACTTAATATCTCTTCAGCAGTTCTGTCATTTTTTTACACACCTTTTCCACTTTTTATTACTATCAGCGCCTATTTTTGTTTCACTTGCCAAGTATAACCAGCAACAATTATGATCAAGACAAAATTTTGTGAATAGTTGTGTCACTTGGCCTTGCTTCCACTTCGAAGGTATAGCTTTTTGGCTGCAAGTCTTCCATAAAGACCACTTCTGACCAGACTCCTCCAGTCAGTAGATCGGTATGCCAAGGTCCCACTGTTTTCTGCCAACGCTCAGCTGATGTCACTGCTGGACATCTTTTTTTTTTTGGGCTGACCCTACACATTGCCTGTTGGGCTGATTCAAAATAGCTTGGACTGAACATCTGGAAACCACCTGCCTTGAAATGTCTGCCTGGGAGAGACCTTGTTGATGCAGTATAACTACCTTGTGTCTTGCTGTGCCCACTCTTGCCACGGCGTAGCACTTTTGACTTTAAACTGTCTTCAGCAACTGCACATTGTTAGTAAGCTTGGCTGTTCCTAACCCAGTTTTATCCAGATGTTCTTGTTTCAGTTAATGGATGTGTTTCAGTCTACATATTAAATTGATGATCATTAGCACCTGTATGATATAATTATGTAATCATACATCCAACTATACCTCACTTTGTGTAAATGCAGCTTGAAGAATGAATGCTGTTTTGAAGGCAAAGGGTGGTTATGCCAAATATCGATTTGATTTAGAATTTTCATCTGTTCACTCACTCAAGGATTAATAAACTTGCACACGTTTTTAACACAATGGTTAGTGGCCTGGAATGTAAAAACGTTGTTTCTAAATACATCTGTTCTCCTAATTATATCAAAGCCTGTGTACATCTCTTCAGTGTGGCTAAGCTCATTGCAGAGGGGGTAATTAGCGGATGCTGAAGTCATCAAAGAATACTTTGGGAAATGTATTTTTAATTTGTAATATAGCACCAACTTACACAGTGGTCTCCAGAAAGTATTCAGCATTTCTCCAATATTTTAATGAAATACTAAAAAAAAAAATAGTGTTTTATTGTGAATAAAAGTGGAGAAAGGAATAGAAACACAATTAACATGTGCCAAAAAAAAACAGGGAGGGAGTCATCATTCCAAATGGGTAATGAGCAAAAAGCCAAATGCCAGTTCAGAAAAAAAATGCAGTTCAGAATATAGTTTGAAGATGGACATTTTTACTATATGGACATGGAAAAGTGTTGCAGATTATTGTGTAGAAGGGAACAGCTCATACAAAATAATATTATGGAATACAGCAGTACAGAAGTAGCGGTCAGTTTTGAAAACAGTTTAGACTCGTATACATCCCGCATTATACCTGTATCACGTTAACCAGTTGTGTTGATATTGGAGTGTCCGTGGTGCTGAAATGTAATGTGAAGTTAATGCCTGACTATATTCTACTTGTCTCACTATGTATTTCATAAGAACAATGGAAGCGGGGATGTAGACACAAATAGTAAGTGAATTTAAACATGCATGGGGTAAGGTTTGAATCTTAAAAGCAGGCAGACTAGATTGGCCAAATGGTTCTTATCTGTTTCAATGTTTCTAGGTGAAATAAGGGATAAACAAGCCTTTTGTTAGAGTAAAGGAGAGGGGGGGGTGTGAAGCTAAAAGATGAAATAAAACAAGACAATTGGGAAAATTGGATAAGGGGAGAGTAAAGAGAATGCAAGTGGAAGCTCGAAATGGCTTGAAATGGAAAACAATAGGGAAGAATGTAGAGGGATAATGGGTATGATGAGAGGGAGGGCTAAAGAGGAAGTCACTGACTGAGATGCATGCTGCAGCTCAACATTGTGCGAGCAGCAAGGGAAGAGAGCAGTGTGACTGGGAGGAGGGACAAGGAACGGACAGACCGGGACATAGAGCCAAAAGACTGAGGCACGGACATCCAGGGAAACGAGGACTGCGTCTGAGCAGGATGATAAGGAGGGAGAGGAACGGGCGGGAGAAGAAGCAACCACAGTGAGTGCAGTTGCAGCAAGTGTATGTGTGAAGGAGTGGGTGCTCTACAAGCAAAGCAAGCTAAATGGTTGGATGGAAACACAGTGACGGAGCTATGTGCATGTGAGTTTTCTACAGGAATGGCAGGGAAGGCTGCAGTATTGAACTGGGGAGCATTGAGCATGTGCTGGGAGAGTATGAGGTGAGGGGTTAGCACTGCAACAGCAGGAAGTACCAAGGAACAGTGGTATGTATACATCATATATCTCTTTGAGAATTGAGGGTTAACCGCCTGCCAACAGTTGCTTGTTATTCATGATCTTTATCCACTCTTAAGCTTCCCTGTTGCCTTATATTAGTGCTCCACTACAGCAGGCACAATAGAATACTAGAGAACTGTTACACCAAATACATCTTGATGTTCAAAAATCTTCATAACTAAGTCATTGCTTGTTGATTTTGTTATCTGTTTGGGTGGTGTATACGTGATATGAATATTTGGATGCCCTTTGAAGCATAATGTGTTTAGAATTGTTGCATTGTTGGCGTTAATGGCCAAGTATCTGCAGTTTTAGTTTGTTGTGTTGTTTTCACATAAGAGCATTTACACAAAAATTTGGACACAAATGGTGACCAGTTTGTCTTCATCTATCCAGCCCATCACTCGCGTAAAAAATATACATTTGATTTGCCTAAGTAACGCAAAACATTAATGTATTCTGCCAATTACTATTTGTCACGCTGGAAGACGTCTTTTTATCTTAGTATTTAAATCACACTGTCAAAATAAGAAGAGATAGGACAGCAAGTCACAACATAAACATTACATTCTGTTCTGGGCATCACTAGTTTCTCATTCAAAAAAATCACAGTGCAAGCAGAAATATGGTATTACGCCTCAAATCATTTTACTACAGCAAAGACATTGCTATTACTGCATGCCAGCGCATACAAAGCAATTCTGACCTTAAAGTAGCTTATGCTTCCATTGATTTACCCAATAGCCTAATAAATCCATACACACAATTTTATATTATTGTAATAATGGCAAAAGGATGAAATAAAACAAGACAATTGGGAAATTGGGTAAGGGGAGAGTAAAGAGAGTGCAAGTGCAAGCTCGAAATGGCTTGAAAAGGAAAACAATAATAATTATGTAATAATGGCACAATGCACACAGATACAGTATTTACCACAACCCACTATGTCACTTCCAGTATTTACAGCTATTGAGTGATACTCTACTGATAACAGTATTCTGTTCACATTCTGTCTGGTAATAACAGTATATCACACAGTCTGCAAAAAAACACTGACAACCCACCAATAACAGTATTTCACTGACAATAAGCCTTACACTATAACGCTTACAGTTTCAGCAGCCTATACAACTGATCTGGTTTATCACATTTCCCCAATAACAACACATAATACTCATACTGCACACATATGAAAGCACAACATATAATTAGAGACATTTTTTCAGCCCCATGTACTATAACCAGCATATTACACACGAACACTGCCTATACAAAATATACCTTAAGATGACAGAATGCAAGATTTGTGGCTAGAAGAACCCAGTTACCCACATGTCAGTTAACATGATTACAAAGCAGTGGAGAAACAAAGTAGAACATATTCAAGCACAGGCGATACAAGCAAACATAGATCTGCAGAGGAGGATCTAGCTGGGCTAGCAGTGGTTTCGAAGCTGCACTCTAAGACACCATCATTAAAATCAACTGCTAGCCCTCCTTTTCAGATCAACATGTTTAAGTTAGTGTAAGTCTGATGTTGTAGCCTTACACTTATTAGCCTTGGAGAGATAGTCATAGGGTTAAACAGCTTGGATAATATTACATACTGCCCAAAGCATGGTAACCTAAGATGGACTGAATGCAAGAATCTCCCATAGAATGTACATATGATTAGCAATAAACATTATGAGAGGCAAGACATGGTTGAAGGTCTAATGTCCAAGGCAATATTTAGGTGCACCTGTCATGAAAACATGAGACGGCTGCATATTTAAGAGCGCATCAACTAATATGTTCATAAAATTAGCAGATGTATAGATCAAATCTCAATGGAGCTAAAAGTTTTGATCTTATGTGTGAATGCCATCTGTACACATAGATAAGCTACAGCTACACTATAGTGGGGTGAGTATGCAGCCTAGCACTTTCACAAAGTACTCTTTGATCCCAGACAACCAGTGTGTGTGGCTGTCCACAATCCATTCGGAGAGCATGTATTGTAGAGTATAGTGTGGATGCATAAAGATGCACGCACAGCCCATCGACTATCATAAGAATTACTCTCTATTTAGTAGCTACTAACTGTAGAAAGTGTGGAAAGAGATATTCCCAGCTCTTGATTAATTGATCTGGGTGTGCACCGACTATACCATCTTCTCTGATTTTGGAACACTTGGATACTACCTAACCCTTTTGTTTAACCCAGTCCTTGATATAGCACTGCCCACGTTGTACATTATGTATTATTATTATTATTATTATTATTATCTTTTATTTATATAGCGCAAACAGTTTACGCAGCGCTAAATACAATACATAAATTCAAGGGATATGACAAGAATTGACAGACTAAGACAAACCGATACATTTGGTGGAGAGAGCCCTGCTCGCAAGCTTACAATCTAGACGTACAATGTAGTACGTCTTATGCAAAAAAAATAGAGGCTTGTATGTTCATTTAGGAAAATACATGTTAAAAGCACAGTTTTTTGTATGTTGTATTATAGCGCAGTTTACCACAGGCATTCCAGCATACTTTTTTACTCAATGTTTTCTTTAATAATTATAGAATCTTTAAAATGCATTATTGGTTGCTGTCTAAAAACCCTGAATTGTCCCAGATAGGCTTTTTGTGAACATGACCAAAATTCTAAATGCGCCACAATCCGCTAAACCAGCTGCATATTTTTTTCATAATGAAACCCAACACTTTAAGAATAGGTTTTTTACAAATGGTGCAATGTCTCAAATTTGAATGAATGCACGAATATTACTTAAAGTAAAATACATGCCAGCTTTAAATACTGCTATGTCTGAGTGAAATACAAAAACAACCCACAAAATGGTTTGTCATGCTGCTTCGAATTTAAAATAAACAATATACATAAAATCTATACAATGGGAAGTATAATAAGTATCCTGATAAACAACAACCATGTCTGTAATTGTGCAATTTACCAGCAGGGGAAAAAATGCCATACCACTTTATACCTTGGAAATCTAAAAGTCGGCGTACAAGTCATCTTGTCTTAGAAGTTTAGGTACAATAATGTAATAATGTAATCCAAAAATATTGACGGTAATCCATAGAAGCACAATACACTTTAAAAAAGTATCATATTATTAATATACATTATATATATATAGATATATATATATGTGTGTATATATGTGTATATATATATATATATATATATATATATATATATATACTAATGGGCTTTAGGTTGCTGTTGATAATGCAGTGGGAAAAGGTAGCAAACAAAAGACAGACAAATAGCCTGCAGATGTACAAAGCAGTATTATTATTATTATTATTAGCATGCAAGCTCTACTGCCAATGCCCCTAAAATAATTCAGTCCAATTTAACTAGATAAAATGTAACATTTATTCTTAGAAGGATGGCTTAGAATTATAAGAAACATTCAAATAATGTGATTGTATATAAATGTTAATACATGAATTGAAAGGAAAAAAGCCTAGCTATTGGCATAGAACACATTTTTTTTGTAACACTGTAAACATTAGCGAAATAGAACCCTAACCATGTTTAGGATGCCTGTAAGGGAAGATTGTGTCTTGCTTATCGTTTACAGAACGTAGCAAACAGCAATATGCATTTTTGGTTATTTTGTTTTACTTTCACACGCATATCAGTGTTTGTGATAGGTTGCCTAAAATGTCTAATGGCAAAATCATGTATCCCTACGGTGTGAAGTCCTACAAAAAATAGTAGGCGATCTGGGATTACAAAAAATAATAGGAAATGCTAGGGTCCATATTAAAGAAGGCAGTTCTTGTACAAAGTGTCATTTTTGCTACATTGAAGTTTTCCTTAAAATTGTTTCAGCTTAGCCTTAATTTTCCTTACAGCTCAGTGTTATAGATGCATTAAAAAATACCGGTATATCTTTTTATTTATAATTGATGAATGACATTCTCTCATCTTATTTGATTGGCGGGCTACCTCCAAACCACATAAAAGACAGATAAAAATAGAATATGTTTTACAGGCCTCAGTGACAACATGCATGTAAGACTCCATTCACTGTGGAGGGGAACACTGCTTGTGACCCAGGGGGTAAGTAATTATCACAATGGAATCATTTTACTGCTCATGAATAATAGTATGGACATCAGATAGAAACATCCAATTGTGCTTGCTGTTTATACCTAATTATGACTGCCTGAGGCAATCAGGAATAAAAAGTAGACAGTTTGCGTACTGTCGTTAATGATGCAAGGACTGTCACATTTGTGCAGTCCAAACAACAGAATTGGTGAAGATCCAAAAGATGGGCAAAAAATAGAACGTTTATAACTGATGTAATGCCAGGGCACCAGCTCCCGGCCTCTTGCTTTCTGTACTTTTGAAAGCTCAGGGGGTTCAATCAGATGACAGAGACACTTGCATTAATAGATGAATCTAGAAAATAAAACAAACATGCCGTGCTATTGCCGACAACAGAACAAATACATTTTGATTTCCTAGAGACGCCACTGGGCATTGACCCACCTCGCATTTGGCCACAGTCCCCAATGGTCATTCAAGGGTTGTAAGGGATTCTTTGATGGAATGGTACTGTGAAAGTGGCTGTTGAGAGGAGAGAATAAAGAACCTGGAGCATAGGGTGCTTAGGGAGCGAATGGGGGCTATCACCTGATCTTGAATTTTCAGAGGACTGCATATCACATTCACATAGTTTGGCAAGGGCATGAGACTTTTATCCTAATCCCTTTTACCACGCAAATAGATAAAAAGCTATATCCATTTCTAAATTCAATCTTGTAGCAACCTCTCTTATAACAGTATTGGAAAAAGTGTTGTTCTTGTTGATGCGCCAGTCTTTATTTCTGGATTTATATTTACTGTAATTATGTCTATTCTTTACATTGTGAATTTGCGTAAACATAGTTAACCTTAATAACATCATACAAAATCGTGGAGATTGAGATTTTATTTAGGGTCAACTGGAGGTACCTACTTGGTACGGGCCTTTTTTGTAATGATCCAATGTTTGTTACATACAGTAACATTTTGTGGTTATTTAGTATAAGGAACAATCTTGTTCAGGGGGAGAGTGTTCATAGAAGGCAGGTTAACGCGTGTCTGTATACTAATTATTTCATAGGTACCAGGGATAATGGCTTTGCATCCTACCTGCATTTACTCTAAAGCATCTTAATAATAGCTAATATAACCACTTTAATTTGGGAAAGGGTAGCCTAAATACCTCTCCTTGTTCTTTAAAAGCAGCTCAATCATTCTTATAATCCTAATATTTAATCCTGCAGCAGTAGTATTTCTGACCCTGTAGATTAAAAAAAAAATTGCAAATAAGAAAGCTTACAAAGTATTCAATTTTATAAGTCCCTTACTCATCCTATGTCTGTCTCTGTAGAGTATTTAACTGCCCGTGTTTTGGTACAGGGTACACTGTGAGGGCAAGTATAAGGTTTCAGCCTCTTTCGTGTATTACATGATCTCCTATTTCTTCTTGGCTGTCCACACAATACGGCAGAGGGACCAGAGTGACTGCATCTGTTTGCCATGAATAATTTCATTCACGTTTCCCTCACCGAGCCCTTTGCGAAACAGCCAAGAGTTAGGTTACTAGCTGGCTGTTAGCCTTCCGTATGGAATACAAGTCAAATAACAGAGTACCTTCGCTGTTTATTAAATATAACATGCATTGCTTTTTTTTCCTTTTCTTTTTAACCCCGATATTCACGATTACTAATCCCTAGCCTCTAGAACCTTTTCAACTCCTACCTAACCCTATCTAATACATTTTCCACTAACTAACCACTCACCACACCAACTAAAACAAATTAAAAAAATGAACCCCTTAGGGTTTTTCATTAAAAAATAAAAAATAAAAAAATCTTAATAAACCTGGGACTTTGGATACAGGGAAGCACTGTTTCTTACAGTTCTCTGTCTCTCCAAATCAAGAGAAGAGAGACAGAGAACAGAGACAAAAGTGGAGCTTGAAAGCATTGTCTTTGTCATCTAACCTTACTCATACATTTTATTTGCTGTAGAAGCAATCACACGCGCAGAAATGCAGGGACAGACTCTAGACTGACCGCTCAGGTCATAGAGCGGTCAGCAACAACAGTGGTCACATTGATTGTCGTGATGTGGGAGCTCTTTTAACTAATGACATTCCAGGTAGCCACAGATCATATAACGCAAACCAGTTAAAGATAGCTTTCCAGTTAGTCATTGTTTACCTGTTGAAAAGCGCTTTTGAGACTATGGCTCCAACAGCTGGAGAGCCATGGCAGGGAAATCCACCCTGCTTAACATTGAAGTGGCATTGAGCCTCTCTCTTCGGAGGCACCAGTTCAGCTACAACAGCTGTTCCTTGCTTTTCCGAATTAGTGTGATATTTTCAGACCATTCTGTAATATAACACAACAGTATGTGTCTCTATTGACAGGAAAACCAGGGCATCTGCATGTGGTTACAAGGGATATGTAACACATATCAAATCGACACATCAATCGAATAAAAACAGGCTGTGGTCTTTTATTTAGCATTATACATAACAATACAAACAAATGTAACCAAAACATCAACCAACAATATTGAAATGGATGTGGAAGTCTCTTTTAGGACATAGCCACATGGGAAATACCCTAGGACATTTTTAAGTGAAACATAAAATGCATGGAAAAAAATAAATCTGCTTTCCCTACTCCAGAGCTGCAGCTCACAGCCCTCTGCATGGTCTGTTTGTCGAGCCATTTTTGGCTGCTTCAGTCAGTGCCAGGATAGTGCTCCCATTTAAATGGGAGTGCGTTCTGCACATGCAAACAGAGCATACTAAGAGCTGAACTAAGAGATTTTAAGAGAAGGGCATAGGCACAGGGGTAAGCACTTAGAAGAACCCTTGCTGTCTTCCCACAGCCTCCTACTGGACTAAACAAAGAGACTACTCACCGCAATCGCTGGTTTACTGGCAATTGTGTCCCTTCAGGAACAGGGGCCAAGGCTTCTTTGGTTTCCACATGAGTGTGGAGACCAGCCCCACCCCTCCCCTGTTGCCCGATCACTCCATTAAGAGTGATCGTGCAGTGTTGATCCCTTCAACGACACCATCGCTGCATTGCAGGAGTTAATATTTGTCCCAACAAGCTTGTGGGGACTGAATATCACTATCTCAATATGCCCCTAACTATACTGAGCTGTCTAGTTTTTGGAAATATATAGTTTTAGGGGGTTAAAATGAAATATGGGACCTCTAGCATGTCTCAAATGAGACCTGGACCCAACAAACTGATCTGTAAAACATTTTATGTTTGAAAACTGTAATGGGCATGTTCCAATTTTGAACCTGCAGTGCCGAAGAGACATGCCCTATACATGGGGTATTCCTTTACTTGGGGGGGGTCTGAATACAAATCACAAGGTGTTTTAGTAATTTCAAGTACCTAGGGAAACAAAATTACTGAAATACTGTGTTTGAATAGAATGTTTGTTAAAAATGAACAAAAATGACATTTTACTGCAATGTTTAGGACAGATTGGTGTTAAAATGGTTAAATAAAATGTGTTAAAATGCCCCTAGTAAAATACTTTGGGATGTCAACTTTCAAAAAAACTATACTTTTGTGTAGCAGTTTTTCTTTTTCTGGCCGCTATTGGGGCGCAACACCCAGCATACCACATTTAAACAAAATCTTGTTTAGAATCAGCGATGCTTGTTTAGAATCAGCGATCAATCATAGTTAACCCTATAAGTGCCAAAATAAATGAAACAGGACAAATACCTAAATACACTTTTGGAGGTTTTTTTTTACCATTTGCACAGGTTAAATTTCGTTTTTATAGCTGAAACTGTGAAAATGTTTCCTTTTTTCCTAACCCCCCCCCATATTTAGATATACTTAATGATGGTTTATATATATATATATATATATATATATTTTATTATTATTTCAAAAGAAAGCCCTACTGTGCTGAAAAAAGCAATATATAATGTGTGGGGTGCACTAAATGAGTTAGTGGGCAATCAGAGTTGAATAAAGTCATAGCAAAAGCACAAAAACTGCTCTGGTCATTTAATGCAAACATGGTAAAAAAAAAACGGTCCTGAAGGGGTTAATAAAATGCAATGGAAAACATAATTTTGGGGCGTTTGTCATCTGTTTCTTTTGTCTATCCTCTTTCTCATGCTGAGATTCTTCCATGTATGTCCTTGCCTCTTGTTGCCTCTTGTTCTGTGAAATGACCCTGCTCTCTCTATCTTGTTAGTTGTCTGTTATTAGAAACCTTGTCTGTGTATTGATTACATGTGCTGATTTCAGGACACCATTTGCATTAGGATACAGTTACCTAGACAAGTAGTAATCTTTAACCCTTTGCTCTAAACAGGTGCTCCTCACACTTACATAAAGTTAGTTTCCACAAAAAGATGCTATACATTCTGATATGGACATTTCCTAGGGATAACTTACACTGATAAACCTATTTCCTTTTCTGAAGATTTGATTTTCTTGAAGTAATGAACAATCATACAACATATAATCAACTATATTAGCAACATAAAGCAGGGGTGGGCTTCCAGCATTCTGCTTCTAGGGACACGCTGAACCAAGTGGCCCAGAAATAAAGCAGGTAAGGCCAAAACACAGATAGCGCTCTCTATGTGCACCCAGTCCTGTCAAATATAGTTCATATTAAAAGTTTATTTTTTATCATTTACCAAAATTGCACAGTTAATGAATAGAAGAAAAATGTAAATCAATATTTGGTGTGATTGCAGTCAGGTGGAATCACAATCATTAACTGAAACTGAAACTGAAACTAACAAGGTGAGGTTGCTAAAGACAAATTAATTGCCAAAATGCCAAAATTCATACACCTTGGCAACAAGACACACAGTAGTTATACTGCATCAGCAGGCAGACATTTCAAGGCAGGGGTTTCCAGATGTTCTCTCCAAGCTCTTTTGAAGAAGCACAAATAAATTATTAATGTTGATAACCGTAGACGCAGTGGTTGGCCAAGGAAACTTAGTGCAGCAGATGAAATCATGTGATCATGCTTGCTTCCCTTCATGAGATCATGCTTGCTTCCCTTTGCAGCGCCATCAGCTCAGCATTGGAGGAAAACTGTAGGACCCTGTTATACCCATCTACTGCCCAGAGAAGTCTGGTCAGAAGTGGTCTTGACTTGTGGCAAAAAGCCATACCTGTGACTTGGAAACATCAGCTATCATCAACATTTTAAACCATGAGTTCTTTTTATCATTTTTCTTTCTTATTAGATTATGTTTAATAAAGGCTAAGTTTTACTTTTATAAACAGCTACTACAATTGCATTGCTTTTTGTGTCTCAGTCAGGGTTCATACCCAGAAGTAGCTAATTAAAGGTCCATTTTGAGTTTATTACCCTCACACTAATAGCCTCTACAATTTCTTCACCCTCTCAATAAAGTAAAGCCTCCTTACATTACAGTTAAACCTCCGACCCTCTAGTTTTATATTAAGACTTCTTGCTCTGACATTTCTCCTTGAAATTAACTTCCCTCATGGTAGCCCTTCCCTGAACGCTCTCCAAATGTCAATATCCGCCTGGAGATGGGATCTTCAGAACTGTACAGAATACTCTAGATGAGGTCTGACTAGAGAACCACCTCTCTCATTTGCTACTAAAGAACAGCCCTGGAGTTAAGAATTAATGTAAGGGCTGCCTGACGGTGCATACAATGGTCATTAAATATATCTAGGCAGGAGACATTACGTATAGCTTACTAGGTAGACTTCAATAAGTCTGTATCAGTGAACAGTAGGATAGACAGTATAGGGAGCAGTTAGGTAGGCTAGGTGGTTGAGCCAGTAAGCAGCATTAAGAAAGGACTACCCTTACTGCATCTAAATATTTTCTAAGTAAATGAAATGTTTCAGGGTACTTAGAGCTTGCATATTGTTTAAAAGCTCAGGAGTTGTCATTAACAGAAATGCTTGAATGCTCGGGGACACATTAAGATACAGAGTCATAGGTATAGGATAGAGGTATTGGGCTGTAGTGTTTAGATAGCAACCCATGATTCAGCACTAATGAATGGGCTAGGATTTGGTAAAAGTGTGGATTTGGTAGAAGAAAATAGACATAGGAGGGGGAGGGTTTGTGAGCAGGAATCATAGGAGGTTTATAAAAGGTAGATCGTCACTGATTTTAGACCTCTTTGGATAAATGTGCCATGGTTTTTCCCTTCCCTTTTTATTTTGTTTCAGATTAAGATCAGTGCTGGAGGGGGTCCCCTTAGCACAGGTAGCTAAGTGCAGGAGTCAGTGTGGTCCGGATCCCTGCCATTTGGCTTGTCTTTAACAGGAACGTCTACCCTGTTGCAAACCTTTGGGTTATCTACAAAAGCAAAGCAAGAAACATGGCACACACCCAGCAAATACCATTCAAAAAAACACCTGTACTGTAAGGGATAAATATTGGGTATTCCGTCTCACTATATGGCCAACATTCCTAAATATTTGGTGGTTGTACTCCAAACTCCCCAATGTTTCAGGTGTCCTTACAGCAATGTATCAGGATATGACATCATATAATGGCGGTCTGTGTCTAAGGGGCACACAGCTTCTGTGTAAATGGCCCAGGTGGGGGATATCTGAGATCTACCTGGTAACCGGCGCATTAAGCAGATACACAGCAGAAGGGCATTAAAGCTGTTTAGAATATTTTGCAGTCTTTCTGTATGTATCCGCTTTAATGTACACTATAAATAATATGGAAATTCACAGTCTCGACCATTTTAAATAGTACAATATCTGCTACCCATGTCCAGTCAGTTTTATTTAGTCAGTTTTATTTAGTACAGTCATTGGGCCTCACAGCCTTTGGCTGGTTACCTGGCAACAGCATTAGTAGACTTGTATGTTCTGTCATGTTGTTTGAATATCACTTCATCTATTCTGAAAAGCAGTACAAAGATCTGTGGCTTCTGGCATGGTCAGCAGATCAGCTCGATGTGACATGTGACGAACAATGTTTCTAATCTGACATTTATAATGGCAAAACCTAGTGATATAATAGCAGGAAATTCTTGACTAGGATATTTGGGCCACACTTAAAAATCAAATTACTACATGCATTAACCTTCTAATTTAAACCATTTAATTGATGAGATGACTTGGGAAGCTTATGATGCAATCAGGATCTGAATAGGGATTGCCACCTCAGCTTCAGAGTCTGGTTTGTTGCTAGAGCGGAGGTCTGTGCTGCTCCATTGATTTTATAGCCCACGATTCCCGCTGACTGAAAAAGTAAATACCTTTGACCAGGCTTAAGCCTAGGGTTAGTGGCGTCTGGGTGCAGAATTTCTTCAGCACCTCTGCTCATGCACATACTAACAGGCAAATTCACTCAATTACCCCAACCCCCCCATGACCAATATAGATGGAGGCATGCTCTGGCAGTAGGGATAAAGAGGTAAATCCTGACACTCGGACCTAACTCTCTATCTCCCTAATTTTCAGGAGGAGGCTGGGTTAAGCGGGAACATGCAATATCGCATTGCGTGACCCAGAGGGAATAGTAGGTGAGTTGCCTGAAAGGCGGGCTGTGGCTTCGTATGATAAGCTGCGCATGTGTGTCTATGTATGTCTGGGTGTGTATGTGTGTTAATGTGTGTCTGGGTTTATTAGTGTGCATGTGTGTCTGGATATGTTAGAATGTGTGTGGGGAGATAAGTCAATGTGTGAACATGTGTCTTTGGGTATATTTGTGTGTTTGGGTATGTTTGTTAGGGGGTATGTTTGTGAACATGTTTGTTTGGGTATGTTAATGTGTGTGTCTGGGTATGTTATTGTTTGTGTGTCTTGGTATTTTAATGAAAGTGTGTCTGAGTATGTTAGTGAATGTGTGACCAGGTATGTTAGTATGTGTGTGTGTCTGGGTATGTTAGTGTGTGTGTGTGACTGGTTGTTAGTTTGAGTATCTGGGTATATTTGTGTGTGTCTGGATGTGTGAATGCCTCTCCCTAGGTCAGGCTCTGGATCCATGCTTGCCTCCAACTGCCGACCACATCTGTTTGTTGGATAGAGTGCGGTTCCAGAAACTAAAAGGCATAGACAGTAGCAGCATCAACACCTTTGCATGCATGATCACCAGGGAGTAGGTTTTGGCACAAAGTAGCCAACCAACATCAGCTCAAAGATCTGGGACAGCATACATGAATTGGAAGTGCAAGCAGAAAGTGAGCAGGGGTTCCTGAAAATTGCGCAGGAATTCTTTCAGAGCACAGCAGACAGCTTGAATATCCTCTGTGACATTCTCTGACTTAGGCTTCAATATGCATTATTCCACCTCTACACTGTGTGTGTTTTATGCTCTAAAGCACACCACCAATCCTGTTTTATTGACTATTTTATTTGACTTGATAACTCCTGGGTCCAATTTGCTTTTGAAGTAATTAGCCTAGGGGTTCACAAACGTTTTTCAACCAACACTGTAAATGTTTGAATGATATATTGAAAATGGGCAAGAACAACACAATAATTCATGTGTTATTAGTTGAAACAGATTGTGCTTATTCATTATTGTAACATAGATGAAGATTTTTATACATAAATGCTGTTAATTCCAAACTACACAAAATATCACAATTAAAAACACCAAATACTAACACGCACACTCATGTCGACACCATACCATTACACATACATATACACTCTCCAACATCATACATTTAACAGATGCTTGCATACAAACATACACTCTCTTCTTCTCCCATTATCACCGAAGCTTGCATAACTCTCCCTCCATTTTACCTCACACAGAGCTGTTTTTTTCATTCTGTGCGAGCGACCGCGTTACTGCTGCTGCTGGGTGCCTTAGTATGCCCTTGTACGTGACATCTAGTTAGTTCCCCAAAACCTGCACAAACTGTTGGGGGTAATCCAGTAAAGCTATGATTTTTAGTTCAGCCCTGTAAAAATATTTTCACAAATTTCTGGTATTAAAGATAAAAAAAAAATCTGGTCATCTTCATATTTGCCAGCTATGATTATGTAGCCCACAGTGGGCTGGTCCAAGGGGCAGGGGGCCATTTACCCCATGAACCAGTCCAAATTCTTCAAACAGGGCTGGTCTGACTTTGGCCCACCAACTTGCAGAAATAGAGAACAATGGGGGTCACATAACATGATATAACATAACCCTGTTGTAATAGAGTGGCAGCTTGCACAGTGTGCAAGCAACTTTGAAGACAGGATGTCTCTTTGAGTATGCATGTGTTACTGTGTGTGTGCAAATTGTGTGTTTTAGAGTGAGCGTGAGTTTGTGTGTGTAATAGAGCGAGTGTGTGCTAGTGTGTGTTTGATGGAATAAATGTGTATTTGAGGGGAGGGCAGGAGATGGCCAGAACAGTCCCAGCTGTAAGATTTCTGCCCTAGCTTTCTATAGTTGCCATTATGCATATTCACATAACTACTGCTAATAGTGTGTACTGTAAAGGCAAGGCAGCAAAAGATAAGGATACTAGCAATGGCTGGTGAATAGTTTTTGGATGAAAAGCTGATATTGTAGTAATTCCGTAGAATTTCAGAAAAAGGACAGAAAATGCCCTATGCATAGAATACATGGACATTTTTTTCAAGACAAGATAGCAACCCTAGCAACATGATCTGTACTATATACCCATGTTGGAATCATTGAGTGGAACCTTTGCATTGCATGCTTTTTGGAGCTTGAACCGAAATGTTGAATAGTATGCCTTACTTAAGTGACTGTCTTATTGCCGATCTTTCCTCATCTATGTCCAATGCTGGACCTAAATGGAAAAGTAAGCAATTATATTGAGATTTTTTGCTGTGCATAAAACATCAGTTCCATTGTCCATATTCAGACTGGAATGCTTAATTAGCAGCCTGTTGGCAATTAGTTAATTAACACAGATCTAAACAGAGGGGAATAAATCAAAGCTTGCTGTGCACTTGCCTGGACGCTCAATAAAAACAGAGCAGATGTACTACCGCACAATACCCCAAAACATTTGCTTTCAATACAAATGCAATACATATGACCATATAAAATTCTCTCATGTAAAAAGAGGTTATTATGCTAAACTGATCAAAAAAAATATTCTCCTGTGAGTAAGCTTTAACTTATTTAATAATCTTCATCAGACAATACAGAAATATAACTATTACTGTTGTAAATCATATGAAGCTTTAGATTTTTAGATCTTGAATATAGATTTTGGCTCTCTTAGTTTAGACCTTTTTTGAAAGATCTATGTCACTAATAGACAGAACAGTAGTTGCAAAGTCATCAGTCCCTCTAACACTTAGAGCCTGGTCACACAATGATTAGTAGGGATGGCCGTGAAAGCTTAGCCCCTCTTCCAAGACTAGGCTCAATGGGGTTGACGCATTATAATCAGCATCATGTACAAAAGTTGGTATGGGTTCCTCCTCATGAATTGGTTTTGTTTTATACCATCTTAAATCTTCTTCTGCCATATTGTATAGTCGTACTCACAGTATGAACCTGAAGCATGGTTCGTACATTTTTACTCATTCCTGTTCTCTGTCCTGAGCCACTGATTTGCCTCATGCTTACTAACGTGATATATCTCCCAATTTTTACCCAATGATTTATCAGGACACGCTGTGGCGGAGCTTAGGTCACTCAAACTGATTGCATTACTGATAGCACAGTATGCACACTCTCGTGTCCCAGACAGTGGAGAATGAAATCAGGACTGTGGGATTGGGCCCCAAATATAGCTGTCCTGCCAAGCTTTACCTCTGTCCGGTTTTTCAAGATGGAGGTGGAGCTTGGTGGGACAGTTGGTAGTGATGCTGTTATACACTTATACCCACCAAATATTCTGAGCTCCAAGAAAATAAGGCCATCATGAGAGAAAGAAGGGCAGAGAGATTTGGGTCCCAAAGAGGATCTGTCTCCTTTAAATAGGGATGCTTGGGAGGTATGTTTAAAAAAAACACCTGATTAATACCATTTAATCTAAAAAAAGGCATATTTGTTATTACCTCCAAAGCAAATACCAACTTCATTATAAAAACTCAACCGAGTAAATGAGAATAACAGGACTATTAAGTTGTATATAGGTGTTTAGGGTCAAGAGTAAGGAAAATTGTTATTTTGCAATACCCCATGTACTGCGTAAAGCTCTCTCTCTTTAAAAGGACTCTCTTTCAATGCATGTACTAATAAATTACACCTGTTTGGTGGGTATTTATAAATTGAACAGAAGGATTAAACATTATTGTTTTCAAGCCAAGTGTAACATGAGTAGCAAATGGATGCAGTAGGAACATGATATGAGCTTTGTCTGCCATATTTAGACAAAATGTTAATATCAAAGTACATGATCTTGTATTAGATAAGTAAGTAAATGTGCAGTATTCTACACAGTGGAAATCATGTGTACATGTATTCACCATGAAATGTGTTTACTAATTAAACTCTGTAAATCAAATACATTTTTATTATAAATTCCTTTTTTTTCTCATTATTATTATTTATTTTGCGCTGGAAAATTGTCACTATATGACGTGTGCTTTTCTATGCGTCCCACAGAAGATGATGGGTTGTTTTGCACAACTTACGCAACTGATTGTGTCACCTTTCTTTCACTTTAGTCACGGATGCACATAATGTCATCACATATTCTTGTGCCTAAACAGACACAGGCATAAAGTGCCGTAAATAGTGCCCAGATTTATTATATTTTTCTTATTTGACACATTTTAATATTTCAAATGATCTAACTATTGTTAGACAGACACAAAATGCTACTTTTAAATGATCATTTTATTTATTAAAGATAAAGAGTTAATCAAAAACTATATCACCCATGTCAAAAAGCCCTTGCGCTTTAGATAACAAACTGATGGCTGAACATTCTCTTTTAGGATTTTCTGGTAGAGAGCAGAATTCATGGTTCCATCAATTATGGCAAGTCACCCAGGTCCTTTAGTGTTGGTAGTGTGATGGTCATATGTGACGGGATCCATGTCTTCCAAAAAGTTCCACTTATGACGCAACAGAATATTATCCTAAAGGTCGTGGGGATCATCAAGATATTTTGGGCAAATGTGAGACCAGCCTTTGTGTTCTTTTTCTCCCATTGATACCATTTTTGCACAGTCTCTTTCTTTTTCTAAAAATTGTGAACACTGACCATAACTGAGGCAAGTGAGGCCTGCAGTTATTTACATGTTAGTCTAGGCTCCCCACCCCCGAATAGTCAGTGTTCTCTTTTGGTAGGCTAGCCACTCCTGGGAAGGTTCACCACTGATCCAAATTTTATCAGTTTGTAGATAAGAGTTCGCTGGTCTATGAATGTTAGACATTGCTTTGTAACCTTTTGAAGACCGATAGACGTCGACTACTTTGTTTCTCATTTGTTTCTTTAGGTTTCTTTGATGCATTTTAGTCTACTTCACTTTGCAAGACAGGATCTATTTAGGGCTGGCGGTAATCATGCCTGGGTGTGTCTATTGAAATGAAACCCAATTATCAATTACATTTGGTTAATTGGCTGATTTAGTAACTAAGGAGGCAAGCATTTTTTTTAGACAGGGCCAGGTAGGGTATGATAGCTTTTTCTTCTATACATAAAATCATAATTTAAAAACAGCATTTTATGTTTACTCAGGTTATCTTTGTCTAATTAGAAAATGTGACAAATATGCAAACAGCAGTGTATCAGTTACTGCCACTGCTTTCTTTCCCAGTTCCTTGAGCCAGTTTCATCTTTGCCTTGGTATGATTTCCCCTTCTGAATTACTCTGTGTTTGACCCAACTTGTTCTATGACCACGACTGCTATCTGCATGCCTTGACCTTGGCTTGCCCCATTTAATTGCCCTTTGGTTACCCTATTTAGCTTTTGTTCTGTGCTTTACTGTCCCATCCACATCCCATACCTATCAGCACTTCCCCTCATGCTGTACCACCCTGCTTGTTCATAACTTTTCTACGGGCCATCATCTATCACCCATCTACCTCTCCCCTGCATCACTATGTTTATTCCCACTTCTCCTTCATCTGCTGGCAATTACTCTTCACTTTGGACTGGGCTTATGACAAATAACACATTACTACCTGCCCTCTGGACCTTTACCTTAAGATCTGACCAGCATGACTGATAATTTCCACAGTAATAAGGCTATTATATTTGTAGAGATTGCTAGGGTATATGTTAGTAGGTGTCTTGAAACATTTGTAGCTAAGTTTATTTAATTTTATCCTCTTGTATATTGTCTTTAATTTCATGCCACCATATTTCTTAAAATCCTCGCCACTGATTTTTTTGTATTAGAGGAGGAAGTGCCTATTCGCTTCCTGTGCTTTTAATGTATATTCTTTTCATTGTACTCTACATAGCCTTTTCTTTCAGTACTCTTATTACCACTTCCTGAGCTATTTTTCATGATATCCATGAAAATAAACGAGTATCATAACCTTTCCTGTATAGTAAAGTTCTGTCAGAACATTAAATGTGTTTGAGAGGAAAGAGTTCATGAAATTGTGTTAAATCTCCTTTAAATTATACAGATTTTGATAGCATATAAAACCTGTTTGGCTTATCTGGTAATTGTCCTGTCGGCGGTAAAATTCCAAAATGGGCCTGCTATATACCCCGTAAGCATTTGAATAATTTATTAAATTGTATTTAAATAAACTGTTTAATCTCTCCGACAGCCTCAACTAAAAATAATGAATATTAAAGTATTTTATACACTTTTATATGCATTCTTTAAAAAAAAAAAAATGGGGGGAAATCAGACTACTTCAAACATCAGTTGTATACTTCTCTTCACTGGACAAATATAGCACTTATTATGAAGCCAGGCAATGGCAGACAATCTACTCACCAAATACTGAAACTACCGTAATTGTGCTACTATAAATTCAAACAATATCATTGAATGCACATGTAGATTCAAAAATACAAAATATGTAAACTAACAGTACATGAGATATGAACTGTTGATTTTTAAAATAAGCACTATGAAATGATTTTTTTTTAATTTTATTAACCTTTTTCATTGAAACTGTTTGCTACTTAAAAGCAGATGTCTTCTTCTGGAAAACAAATGAAATCTAGGCTGGCTAAGGATAAACTATTGGAGTCTCTGTATAGTCTAAGTAATTAAGTGTGGCTGTTTTGTCTATTTTGGCACATGTTTTAAGTGTTTCAGTGCCAGAGAGTATGAGAAATACAGAGCTGTATTTAACTTTGAGGCACAAGGAGGGTTATGTAGTATTAGATGCAAGGGTCATAGCTAGCCACCAGCAGTCACGTGTGAATGTCAAATTGTATTTAGAAAATGTCCCCAATCTGTATATTTAAATAAAACTGTAGCTCAGAAATCTGCTGTTTACATTACACAACACCCCATATGGCTTGTTCAACCAGGTCAAGCAAATCACCCTCCCCCTTAAAATCCTACCTCATGATATTACTCACATTAATGCCGGGGAGATAAAGCCTGCCATGTAGGATTTAGTTGTGTAGTAATACTGAACACTCAGAGGCCTGCAGCACATTATGATCCTTGTATGAAAAGAGATTCAGGGATTGCGATATCTCAGATGGGGGGGCAGTCTGTCATTAAGAGGGTATAATTAACAGAGAGGGTAAAGGAATTACATCCATCTCTCTAAATGACCTTGTTACCCCATGTAACCTCAGTATAATTCATTTTATATGTACATGTCCTCCATATATGTACTTTTATTGTTGTAAAATACACCTACATTTCATCCTTTTGACATTAAAAAATTACTTATTATTCGCTCCTCCTAGTTGCAGATAAACCATTTTTGTATTCTATTAAAACTATATATTTTCACTACAACTCCTCCTAACAATAATTCATCCTGTACCCTATGATTTTTGGCACAATTCAGAACGAAAAGTTTAGTTACAGTATTTATTCTCCTTGCTTGCTTTATTATTTTCCTACCCTTTTGCCACTACCTTAACTCTTTATGCATGGCAGTGTATACTGTAATTATATGTAATCTGAAACAGTGCAGATTAAACAAGAACTTTATTAAAACGGCCTATTACTTGTGTTTTTAATTGGGGTTAACTGCTTTGTAGAAAAGAGGTAAATGGCAAAATGTGGAGAAACTAGCATATCTAATCACTTTCCTCATTCGGAAACATAACACAAAACCATGGGCTAAGTAAGGTTTGAAGTCTTAGAGCACACACATAAAAATGGGCAGGCTATATAGGGCAAATGGCTTTGTATGGGTGCATTGTCAATTTGCTCATTAAATTAAATTATCTTAAAATAAAGACGCAGAGGTATGGGTATAATATCGAACACTGTGACAATCTTGATTACGTACTAGGGTCCTTAAAAATGGACATAGGTGCAGCACTGGTGTAACGCATGGTTGCCACTCACCAGGGACCCAGTCCACAGCACGTCCTGTGTTTATCTAAACTATAATTTGTGGTTGAAAATAAATTTTTTAATTCAGCACCCTGACTAAACCCGAAACAGGGATGGCAGATTGTGACTGAAGCTGGACTCAGCGAGTGTTGACTTTTAATTCTGAAGCGTAATAGTTTTTTGTATATTTGGAGGTTTTGACCCCATGGTTAATCATATATGGCCATGTAGACTGACTAAATCCACAATATTTATCCTACAGATATGTGCTCTTAAATAGTGCTTGCTGGGTGATTCTGATTTCTTGTTTTTTTTATGGATAGTTGTACATTGTCTCCCTACTTGCCAATATCCCGTTGCTCATTGGGCAGGTTGCAGGGGAAATCTTTGTTCTCCCCAAACAGCTCATTTACACTGTGGAGTTGCCTCCATGGACTGACATAGACATCATACCCCGATGCTCTGTGTCTTCATGGCATGGGGAGGGCAGGTGGTAAATGTGTCCATGATGACTGTGGAACAGACTATTATTATTATTTCCTACCTATTCCCCCTCATCCCTGTGAAGCAGCAGCCAAGGAATTGCTAGTATAATGGAGGAAAGGTGAAGCAAGATGTTACAGACTAGAAACGGTTATTGAAGGAAATTCTTTTTGCAAAAGAGCTGTTCTTTATTCCCTCAGCTCACCTGGTTGTACCATATTGTATATAATGATGTGGCGACAACATTCCCCAACAACAATTAGAATTTTCCCTTTTTAATATTAGACCTAGAGTGGCTTGAAAACATGCTGTGCTGTGAATCTGGGGTACATCCAAGCTAATTATCGACATGCATTACAGCAGTTAGTGATGATTTTCTAGATTTTTGTCCTGGTAGGTCCATTTTCTTAATTGATATGACACTTCATGGTAATCCTAATGATCAGACCATTCCAATGGTTGCTATGGTAAAGTTTTCAAACTTTGCACCAGAATCAGTTTCTTATACATACCCCCATTGTCCCTTTGGGACCCTTTGAATTTAGCTAATACTAATCGTGTCCTTTCAGACAAATTGTCAGTAATCCCCTCCATGTGTCTATAAATATTCCTTGTTGCCCTTTAGGTCCTTGGTAGTGAGTGGGTTGAATGGATTAAACAGTACATGCATCTTCAGCATCTGGAAAATGCTCAGACATGACCTCGATGAAGTCGCCCCTTCAGATTATATCTCTCGGATTTATATCACAGAATATTGCAGATTTTCCAACATTAGGCAGGATTAAAGAGAAACAGCAGATGTCATTTTCAACAACTGCAAATTGCCTGCATTCTTCCAAACAGAAGTAACGCTCTAATAATCTGCAACAGATTCAAGCATGTCAGCTGCAATGCTATTAGGAGCATCTTTACATAGGCCATATAAAGTATAATTTTAGAGATGTCTTCATTGAAACATAATTTGTTATTTTTTTTTAAATTTAAACATTTAAAATGTATTTATTTTTCAATAATCTGCTATGAACAGCTATAGTACTGGCAAATTCTTCACATTTTGAATCTTTTAAGTGCTCATCGATGTTGCCATGTAGCACCGGACACATAAATACTACACAACTTTATAACATCCAAATTCTTTAGTTGCTAGTTGGTAGTAAATGTTACTCAATTTTTACATTTCTGGTTGTGAATGATGTGTTTTGACATTTAAAGCAATAATGGTGATTTGAGTAGTTATTAGACATTTGTGACACATAGTTTATTTTAACAGTAATATCAAAACATGTATTTAACATCTTGTCCATTTAAGTATTTTCCCCATAGCCTCCACTTGTGAGACACTCTGCAGGACAGTTTGACCTCACCTCCTTGAGGTTGATAGCATTTTAGCTTATTCATATGGCTAAAGTGTGATAGTGCCAGGAAGATGACAAAGGGTTCAGTGCCCTAGGGACATCGGAACCTGCAAATGTGTCAATGTTCATGAGATGTGCACCAAGAGATGGACAACTTTTATTTTTAAGTAATGTAAGGAATGAAGTACACTATATGACCAAAAGCACGTGAACAGCCTTCCTAATCACTGAGTTTAAGTGTTGCTAACAGGTATATAAAATCATGCACACAAGAATGTCATCTACACAGTCAAACATTAGCAGTAGGAAAAAATGGAGATCTGCACTCTGAAAAGCACCAAACTGAGTAAATCAGATATTAATAAATAAATAATAGCACACAAAACATAAATACCGTAATCTAAAAAGTTATATACAGATTACTGAGCATTTGAATGTAAACTGAATATTTAATTCATAGAACGGTCATAATATTAATATAATGGCATAAATAAGCAATATCATCCTCAGTCATAAGTTTATTAGGGCAATAAAAAGATAAACAAACAGCCCCATCTTAAAGCGCATACTGTGCCCTAAACAAAGTTTCAGGAAGCTACAGCAAATTAGCTCATGATGATCAGAGTCTAAAAAAATCCACATACGCAGATCCACTACTTAACTTCTCCAAGCTTACTAGAGATGTTGCAGGTGGTTATACAGATCCCTGGTAACGCTCCCAGATGGGCAACTGTGTGCTGCTTCCGGAGTTATCTTGTTGCGTACTGTGTATTCCAACTGAAGCATCAAAGTGGAGCATTTCCGATGTCTGTAGTGTAGCCATTCATTAGAAGCTTCATGATAGCACACAGCAATCTCCAAAAGGTAGCAGCCATTCAAAACAAGTAAATTATTTAAGAGACACAAACTTTTCAAATCCTAATGCACTTGTTTTGGTGTGTCTCCAACTCGCAAGGCTGCATGCATACGTGTCAAGGGTAGTTTCTCAATGCGCCAAGTCCTTTTGACAATACTAGAGGAACCCTCAGTTTAAAATGATTGCTGCACGTTTCACCCTTAGCAGGCCTCATACGGATCTAATCACCAAAGTTAAAGAAAACACCCTAGTTTAAGTTCTTCATTTAGACAGCTAGTGGAAAACATCGGCAGTAGAATGCTGTACTAAAGAGCTCACTGACTATCTTTAAATCTGAGTTTTTAGAACACTACCGGAATGCATAGTGCCTATTGTAAAATTTTGAGAAGGACCTTTCCTGTTCCAGCATGACTATGCCCCTGGTGAGAAGAAACCTGAGTGGCCTGCACAAAGACCTGACCTTAACTCCATTTGACACCTTTGGGTTGAGTTGGAATGCTAATTCCAAGCCAGGCCTTCTTGTGAAACATCAGTGCCTGACCTCACAAATGCCCACAGACACAATCTTGTGGAAGGCATTCCCAAAAGATCGGAGGTTGTTATAGCTGTAAATAGAGACTAACTCCATATTAACCTCTTCAGTCCCCTATGGACGTACCGGTACATCCAAAAAATACATCTAAAGAAACACACATCCCTGCCGCTACTTGATCTCTATGCAAGTTTGTGGGGACTTGCATAGAGATCACAGTGTGATCGTGCAGGGGGGTCGCAGGGAGGAGAGTAAGAAACCATGTTGAAAAAAAACCCACTAAAATAATATAATAAATAATATATTTTTTTTTAAAAACCAATAAAGTGAGCTAAGTGATGTCATTGTGACATCACTGGCATTAATTACATGTTCAAGAGGTCCCTAAGAGGACCTCTAACCATACTGCGCTGATAACAGTTCATTTTAAAAAAAAAAAAAATACAAAAAAAGAAAGAAATACAAAAAATTAAATTAAAAACAAATATATATAGAAAAAAGATAATAATAATAAAAAAAAGGAAAAAAAAAACCCTTACATCTCATTGCCCTAACGCAACATCTAAAAAGTATAACCCTCCTGCCCCTGTTCACAACCCCCAAAGCCATAAGCATAAAAATTCTATGAATAATGTACACCTTATAGTATGTTCCCTGTAAGTGCTGGGAAAGTATGGAAAATCGATATAAATTAGGTATTTCTGAAATCAGGGCACCTGAATTGATAAACTTGGAGGGGATTTCCCATCACTTTACCTAATTTTGTGAGGATTCAGAGGGAAAATATATAAAATATTAGGGTTTTTTTTTTCTAATTTTCGCTAGTTTTTACTAAATTTCTCATCCTAAATTTTCAGCTAATCATCTAACTATGGTATCAAAGCTCTATCTCGCCTTGAAAAAAACAATATATAGTTTACATGGGTACACTATTCACAGGAAAGAAGAATAATTGCTGAACCGACATACTGCAAAAATCGCAAAATTGATCCTGGCTTTGAGGTACCAAAAACCCCTTGGACTGAAGGGGTTAATGGCCTGGGTTTTGGAATGGGATATCTAACAAGTTTATATAGGTTTGGTGGTCAGGTAAATGCGAACTTATGGTCAAAAACAAGGGCGTCAGTGAAGCCCAAAGTCAATAAAAATCATACAATGAAGAGTGTTAATTATGAAGAACTGCACACAAAGAGCACAACACATACTTGTCATCAAATAATATTTAATGACGACATTTAGAGCACCATTCTTTTGTTGTTAACTGTTGAAATGGCATTTTAAATGTTATGCCATTTCACTTTGTATTTTTTTGGTTTAGGAGATGATCTAAAAGAAGGTAATCGTTTCTATATTTCTTCATCAGTTGGAAAATTTCAACATACAGGTCAAACCTGTAAATTTAAAGAAATACTCCATCAAAGATTAACAAAGCTCTATCCAAAAATGAAACAAAAAATGATTATTATATGCACCTGATGACAGTGGAATCTAAAATGATCACCATTGACTATAACGGCAGAAGAGTGCTTTATACAGTAAAGTGTCTATTATTCTTGCCCCTCTCTGAAACTGTGCATTTTATTTTCTTATTTCATTTTTTTTTCTTTCTTATTCCTTGCAGGTGCATCTCAGTGCTTAGGATGGCTTCTAGTTCTATTGGGGGTATGCAGGGAGGGCAGGAAGTTGGAAGTTGCCAACCCCTAGGTAATCTTTTGGTGTTTGAGACCCAGGGGTTTTACAGGAATGTGAGATTTGGGGAGAGGTGATGGGTGGCTTTCGGATTTATGGTCCTGCGGCAATACTTCAAAATCCATTTGGCCTGACCTGATGCTTGCGCAGTCCAAAATTATCCCTTGAAGCCACTGAAAGTTTTTTTTGTATGGAATTAATCTCTTATCTACGCAGAATCCCAGGGGTTAACGGGAATGGAAATCCGTAGGTTCGCCGTCAGGAGTTAAAGGGGCGTGAGAGCGACTCTATTGGTCACCTGCAGAGGCTTCCTCTGGCATCAACCAAGTGGTCTCCCCCGGCCAAGTTGCGGCACCAGGATTTTAAAAGTCTGTACGAGCCCTCTGCCGGCGACCAATAGAGTCGCTCGTACAGACCTTTAACTCTTCGACTCAAGTTCTGTGTCAGGAGGTAAGGGTCATAAGAGCAACTCTATTGGTCGCATGCAGGGGCCTCCTCTGGCATCAACCAATTGAGTTGCTCATATGGACATTTAAAATCCTGGCACCAAAGCTGCTGCGTAGTGCATACCATATTAACCCTGTATTAACCTCTTCTACAAAAAATGTTTTTGTTGTTGTTTTTTTTCCTTCAAAAGATTTCAGTTTGTTTTGCAATTGAATTGTTCACCTTTTGGTCACATTAAAGGTGGGAAAAGTTCTGACATGATTTACCGTTGTCGGGCATTTTAACAGGGTTGTGTAGACTTTTTATATCCACTGTACATGCACAGAAAGTACTCCAAGGTATTCTAATGTGTCATACTCAAGACAAGCACTCAAAGTTTCAGCATTCCCACAATTTATAAGTTATTTACCAGAATAATTCCTTTACTTCATTAAGGGGTTTCTCTACATAAAAGGGGAGAAAAAAATATTTTTCAGAAATAAAAAATGATGCTCTGTGAAGGCCCCAAAGGGATCCATAAATGTAAATAATTTAGAAAAAAAGGGAAATGTGCAAAGAAGCGCCAAAATACCTTATACTGTTAAAAATGATAAAAATAGTTTGTGTGTGTGTGTGAAGTAGTACAAACTATGTATGTGAGGTAATATTGCACTTGGGAAATGTTTCTGAACATAAAGTGAAAAGCCATTCTGCATAATTTTACAACTCACAGTCTTGATAAATTCTGTTTGGACACTAAGAAGTTAAACTCTTGTCTGCTCTTGGAATTTTGAACTTTTTCCATCTGTAGGATGTTACTCCTTGCAGATTACGAGTGTCCTTGGAAATGTTGTAGAAATTCTTATTTTGTTTAAAAAAAAATGTGAAACCCAGTGTATCATATTGTTTTGTAATTTTTCTTTTACTTCAGTTTTTTTACCATTTTATTCTGTAACGGAGGGGGGGTTCTGATACACTGTGAACACAGACCATCATTTCAGTGTTCATTTATATTTTATATGTCAACAGGACTATTTAAATGTGTTGATCCCTTAAGAAATTGGTAATAAACAACATTAAGCTTCTTATCAACCATAGCTTAGATTTGGCTACATTCAATTCTATCTGAAATTAAATTTGGTATGGTTTTTTTTTTTCCAATAAAAAATGCAATTCATGTGGAAAAACTGCAGATGTGTCATAATGTATTCTTGCACTCTGGAGCACTTTTCCAGATGCATCAGCTTGTAAAAAAAAGAGCCAAATACAGCAGAAAGGCATTCACATTTAAGTGCCACCTATCATACATGACCTAATTGTATCTAAACAAGAAGAAGCCAGAATTCAAATAATTGTAACACACAGTTACAGATAAAATACTTCTTGGGATATTATATAGTCATATATACAATATATTCTATATAGTATAAGCTATATAAAAAGTACATTAGGAAAAATGCAATAAAAAAAACTGTGGAATATTCTTATATACTTCCCAATGTACTATATAATTCCTGCATACAGTCACATATGCATGCATGCATATAGTTAGAGGGGCAATCTAAAGCCCCAAACAGCCTAAGCAAATAATAATTCATATTAAAGTAATTAGTAAGTACTTTAAAATACATTCTTATTTAAAAAAAAAAAAAAAAAACCAAGCCTGCAGTTGCAGTGGAACACCCACTCAGTCCATGTTTCGTGCCAATCGCTGGCATCAAAACACTCCTGCTAAAATCAATGGTAGCCTTTCTGTACATTGAGGGGTCACATCAGACTCTACACTGATTGCTAAGGCCTGTCAGTGGCTGACTTAATGGACTTTAAAAGCAGAGCGTTTAATCACCTAACTAGAATACTGTTTTTCTCAGCTACGTTTATATTATTTAACTTTATCTTGTAATACATTCTGCTGCTAATATATACTATGCAACAAAAAATGTGCCAGCCCACAGTCTACTTTCCCTGGCACACAATGCCTCTTGCCTTTCTTTAGATTTTCACAAGCTATGATTAAATTCATTCAGCCGCTACAATATGCACTTTTCTTTAAATTTCCAAAACTTGACTTCTATTATTATTATTATTATTAGTTGTTTTATATAGCACCATCATATTCGACAGAGCTGTAAAATGGGTAAACAGGACATAACATGTAATACATAACTTATTGGTGAGGAGGGTCCAGCTCAAACGTGCTTACAATCTAAAAGGTGTGAGGGGTTTATTACACAAGAGGTAAAAGTGCCACTGTTAGTGACACTTTTTTTGAAGGACCAAAGGCAGATAAGCTGCGGGAGGGCATTTCAGAGGACAGGCCATTGAGAAATCTAGCAAAATACAAATCAGAGGAGAGAACAGATGGAGATCATTGGATGAGCAGAGTGTATTTAGAAATGAGTAAGGAGATGTACGTAGGGGAACCGCTATGTAAAATAAGAGTCAAGATTTTGAAATTAATTCTGAAGCACACATGCTGTGAAGAGACTGACAGAGGGGAGAGGTGTTAGTAAACTGATGGGATTGGAAGATAAATCTGGCAGCACCATGGTGGATTGTAGAGTGGCAAGAAGGGTTTGAGGAAGACCAGTTCCAGACCAAATACAGAGTTACAATAATTAAGTTGAGAGATAATGAGGGCTTGGACAAGAGTGGCATCTTGCGTAAGGAAGGGATGGATGTAGGTAATGTTTTAAAGATGAAGGCCAAAGTTTTTTGAGACCTGGGGAGTGCAGTACCTGTAGTCAACCTGCAAGGGACAGAGCCAGAGTTCTCAGGAGGAGGAGGATTTCTGGAGAGACCTTCTTGGAAACTTTTTTTTTTTAAAACAACGCGCCACCATCTTGCGAGTGGCAAAATCTCTTGCAGTGGCGGTTGTGACTATTCTCTGGAGCGGTGAGAGTGCGTCCTGGAGAGGGTGTTTGATGTCTCTGAATGCCTCGCTATCGATGATCGCCTCTTAAACTCTTTTAAAACGGGACATGCCCCAGGGAGGGGCCAGAGATGGCGCTGATCCCGATATCGGTGTTGCTGAATGCCTCGACATCGAGGCATTACAGCAACACTGTTTAAACGAAGAAAGTGATCGTAGATCATAGATCACTTTATAAGCTTGTCTAATGCCACCATTTTTTCATGACGTGGTCGTTAAGGGGTTAAAGCTTCCAGTCTGTTATTCTAACTCAACCAGCATAACAGAGTGATGTCCAGCATTGCCCAAGTCAACACTCTCACCTGTGTTAATGAGAGAATCAAAAATATGATGTCAGATGGTCCATTTGGGGCAGTGGAAATGTTTTTGTGGAATTAAGTTCATTTTCATGGCAAAGAGGGAGTTTGCAATTAATTGCCATCATCTTAACTGAGGCAGCAGACTTTGTGAAAATTAATATTTGTGTCATTGTCAAAACTTTTGGCCACAACTGTATACAATCTGAATGTGCCTGTCCTGTGCCCTGCTCTGCCTCTCTGACTTAATGTCCTTCCTTACTCTGAGGATCCATTTTTTTTGGTAATACGGTCTTGTGGTTGGATGAGTCTGTGTGCCTGGCTCTGCTGCTGTTACTCAATCTCTGAGGAAACAATACTTTAAATACTTATTGTCCAGTACCATGGGGCTCTACGTGTCTACCCAGTGTCTTCCCAGTGCCCAACTCCTTCACCTGTGGGATCAATTCATCAAAATCATCCATTTTTGGTAAAAATTGAGTCCCTACTGTTGCTTGTGGTGGTGGTCCTGCAACGCAAAATCAAGTCTGGATCTCTTCCTTAACTTTGAAGAGATGCTGCAAGTGAAATGTGAGTGCAGAACGTGACATGGACCTCCCTCTTTGGGCAAACCCCCTGCATTTCATTTTCAAATCAAAAAAAGGTATCCAAATTTTTCTGAACCAAACAAACGGGGCAAAAAGAATTTGGCAAAATTGATTTTGCTTGCCGTGCAAAAGTCTAAATGATACATGACATTTCTATCCTGCCACACATACATCAGGCTGTTATTATCATTACTATTAGTATGTGTACTGACATTCTCCACACACACAGTAAAGATCAATTCCTGGTGTCTAGTGATTAGGATTAAATAAAACAGAAACTTGATGAAGTGTGCATAAATATAAGTACAATATAGAGACAGGTGTTGAGTCTATTTGATAATAGTGGATTTTATATGATTTGGCACTAATGCATGTTTTGTTTGTGTCTGTAGGTGCCTGAGAAAATGGTAGAATCTCTGTTTTTATGATGCCCGGTATAATGGCATCATGCTGGCCCCTGATTCTGGTTCTTCAAGTTCTACTACTGTTTCCAGTTTGGAAGGCTTTGGGGTGTCCTGCCCGTTGTGACTGTACACCTCAGATCCGGTCAGTCATATGCCATCGCAAGCGTCTGGCCACGATTCCTGAGGGTATACCTTCTGAAACCAGATTTTTGGACCTCAGCAAGAACCGTATACGTTGCCTAAACCCTGGTGAACTGTCCTCATACTCTCAGTTAGAGGAAGTTGATCTTAGTGAAAATATCATCTCTACGATAGAGCCTGGGGCCTTTGCCAATCTCTTCTACCTTCAAATACTCAGACTGAAAGGGAACCAGCTGAAGCTTCTTTCCACTGGCGTTTTTGCAAAACTAAGCAATTTGACTGTTTTGGACATTAGTGAAAACAAAATTGTTATTTTACTTGATTTTATGTTTCAGGATTTAAAGAACTTGAAGATCCTGGACGTTGGGGACAATGACCTACTGTACATTTCACAGAAAGCCTTTTCTGGGCTTGTTGGACTGGAGCAGCTAACCATTGAAAAGTGCAACCTGACTTCCATATCTGGTGAGTCACTTTCTTACTTACAAGGACTTGAGGTACTAAGACTTCGTCATTTGGGAACCAGCTCTTTAGAAGAGCACAACTTTCAAAAGCTCTACAACTTAAAAGTGCTTGAATTGGACTGTTGGCCATTTTTGGAGGATGTGTGTGCTACAGCTTTTCAGGGGCTGAACCTCTCTTCCCTTTCCATCACCTACACTAACCTCACCTTTGTGCCAGCAGCTGCACTAAGGAGTATGGTATATTTAGAATATCTAAATCTTTCCTACAACCCAATCAGATCCATACAGCGTGGCTCTTTCAGAGACCTTTTCAGACTTCGAGAGCTCCACATGGTTGGCGCTTCTCTGACTACTGTGGATTCCCAGGCTTTTTATGGGTTGAGACAAATCCGTCTTCTTAATGTCTCCAATAACCTTCTGTCTACTTTAGAGGAGGGTGTGTTCCAGTCAGTTAACACATTGGAGACATTGAGAGTGGATGCCAATCCTCTTGTCTGTGATTGCCGCCTGCTGTGGATCCTGCAACGCAGAAAGACTCTCAACTTTGATGGCTACCAACCTGTCTGTGCCTCTCCAGCTGAAATCCAGGGCAACGCTCTTCGTGATTTTCCTGACTCAGTACTTTTTGAATACTTTACATGCCAAAAGCCCAAGATAAAAGACAGAAAGCTGCAGCATATTACAACTCATGAAGGGCAAGCTGTATCGTTTCACTGTAAGGCAGATGGGGATCCTGCCCCAATAATTGTATGGGTCTCACCTCAACGAAGAATGATTACAAGCAGGAGTGTTGGGAGATCAACTGTCCTACCAGAGGGAACTTTGGAAATCAGATATGCACAAGTACAGGACAGCGGTACATACATCTGTATTGCTACAAATGCTGGAGGCAATGACACCTACTTTGCTACATTGACAGTCAAAAGTGACAACTCCCCTTACTCCAACAGAACATTATATCTCCCAGAATACAATGACACTTTTCATAATGACACCCATGTGTTTTTGAAGTTCACCTTGGACTTGAAGACCATCTTGGTGTCAACAGCAATGGGCTGCATTACCTTCCTGGGTGTTGTCCTCTTCTGCTTCCTGTTACTATTTGTGTGGAGCAGAGGCAGAGGACAACATAAGAACAACTTCTCAGTGGAATACTCTTTCCGTAAGGTTGATGGCCCAACCTCTGCAGCAGGTCAGGGTGGAGCCAGGAAGTTCAACATGAAGATGATATGAAAGTGGTTAACAGACTGAATTACAGTAACTTGGACATTATGTTCTATTGCTTGAAAAAATATAATTATTCTTCCAGTCCTATAAAACAAGGGCTAACAACAAGTTTAAGTGAATTCCTTTACAGCTCAACTTATGATATGATTACATTCGCGTTAGGATGAAGGATGGCATAAGCCAACCTTTTGAAAACATATAACATGATAAATAATACAATGTTAATAGGATGTCAAAATCACAACTACCAGTGTGATCTTGATATGGATCTCCAGGTGACTTAGAAGACAAAGCAATTAGCAGTATGATTGAAATTAATAGAATGAGAAAATTGGTTAACGTAATATGTTTAATTCTTGAAAATTGCCCCTAGATTATGATTCAGGAATCAAGACATGAAATGGGTTTAAAATGTCTATGAAACGCTAATGCTATTTTGATAACCACTGGAGGAAAAAACTCAGGATATATACAGGAATCATCGAATACAATACATTTATTGATTTTGAGAATTGAACAGAGTATACACAGCACCAATATGCACCAACTCATATGCTTTTGAGGGTTTGGGGAAATTATACAAAATCACAAGAAAGGAGACACGTGGATTATCCTCAACGATATTTGTCATGGATGGTCATTCCAAGCAGCTGTCTGGACACCGGAATCATGGGTTTACCAGGCAGTATTATTCCTAGGGAGATATGTCTAAAGTGGTGGCAGCCCCTAGGCAATCTTACTGGGGACTGATTGCCCAATTAGGACCAAAATCCTTGTGTCCCTCTTTCATCCACTGAAAAGTAAAAATGATATAAAAAAGGCAAAGGAGGAAATGTGTTTATATATTAAATCGTGTAAACACACAATTAATGTATAGCAACATAATGCAAATGGGAAATCTAAAATGGGAAATAAATTGTGGTGAGAAAAGAGTATTCCTGCATGGAGTGCCATTGTCTTGGACTAGGGCCTGCTCTAAGACCACTTCAGTTCTGCGTCAGGCCTAAATACAAAAGGGTTATTCTCTAGAATAATGCAGATAACCCACAAGGTTATGGTCACTTCTCTGATAAACAAGTTTCATTTTTCTGATATTAAAAAATTGCATTACATGTAAAATATATTTATGTAATATACATCTCATTATCTTTGGAGGGTGAAATCTTGTCATTTTGCCACAATGGGAATTATCCAAGCTATGACAACATATTTTTGAGTATATTGAAATCTCACTTGAGTTCACACTATGAAGAATGAAACTGGGATCCTAAATATATCCTAAATAATTTTGACAACATGAAATAATTAGGACCCACACTTGTCATGCTAAGATCACATCCACAACATTCTTAAACCTAGAAAGCATTTTGGATTACCACCAGTGTGATAACCAAAAAACAAATCAAAACCAACTGATTTAATTTAATAGGACAATTATTAGCTGGAGTCGATTCCCAAGATTAAAGTGAGGAAGAATGTGTGGAAATACTGAAAATCTAATTCAGCTAGTAAGATTGGAGCTATGGGGCTATACTATTTTAGAAAAGACAACAGCCAAAACCCATGGGGCTCATCTAGTTTTCCCAAAAACTTTAAACCTTTTTCAATTATTATTGGAGAGGCCAGGTATGTTAAGCATGCCTATCCCATGAATTAAATACCACCCCTTTATATTACATCTTGAATACAATTCCCATCATGCTGATGGTTGCATGAACATTGCAGGTGTTCTAGTTTACTGCCTTTTAGAATTAGGAATTAAATGTTCGTTACTAAGGTTAAAATATGATTATACTCTTATGTACAGAGGTGGTTACAGACACAAGGCCACCTCTGCAACCAGTTTTGCCCATATCTTCAAGTGGTATTGTCAGTAGCATATTTACCTTCAGTGCTCCCCTAGGCCCAAGCCAGGGCTGCACCACTAGTCGCCTACTGTGTGCTGCCATCCTCTGCTGAGTGCTAGCATATGATGTCAGCTGACTCAACATAGTCCTCTATAGTGCTAATGGGCTGGTTGGCGAGATCTGTGATCTTTATTCTAACCTACCTTTAGATCAGTGGTGCTACAGGGAAGACGATCAAGGTTCCTGTTATGTGGTACCCCCCCTGGGCCTTCCACCCTAGGCCTAGTTGGACTAGGCTAGATTACACCACTGGATAGCAACAGATGTATCCATCTCCAAAATGCCAATAATGTAAGTAGCTAAATAAGGGTAAGGTCACATTAATGTGTATTTTACCCTTTTGATAACTGTCATTCCCTTCCAACTACTTAGAATGTAGTCGCATGTGCACTGCTTGCTAGCAGGGTTCTGTTGTTAATGTGACCTTGTACACTAGGCATAGTATGGTCCTTTTAACCAGAGATTGCCATGGAAAATGCATTTTACAGGGCTGTATTTAATCATCTTGGATATGATGTTTCCTGCTAGTTTGGTGAATATAATGCATAGAACTGAATTCATACATAGAAAATAAACGGATCCTAATAAAGTCTTTTACCAATTGTCTCTTCCTAAGGACAAACATGTCCTTGAAATCAAGAGGGCAGCCCTGTAGGGATTCCTGATTGTAGATGAGCATAACAAGCTCTAAAATCAGTTCGGTGGACATGCATATCCTAAACACAAATAGACAATTTTTATTTCCCGCTGAAAAATGTTAACACGTTACAGTCATTTTCAAACTTTTTGTTATAGTTAAACAATTATTAACTAGATTTTACATACCAAATCAAGGTTGGTTGAATTCCGTTGAATCTAGTTTACTCCCACTTAATGCTAATTACCAGTGAATATCTTTAAAAAAAAAAAAAAAGAAACTATGAGATATCAGCCCTGTAGTGTCAAACTATCATAAGTTAGTATAGAACCGTCAACTGAAGCTGGTTTAAAAAGTTAAGAACATTCAGTGTTTAGAGTAAGGAGAAGCGTTCATCAAGGAAACTGTTCAAAAATTATGTAGGGGCTGCGTTGAGCAACTATTCATCTGCAATTATTGCTTTTTGATTTTCACTTGACTGCTTGCCTTAACTCCTTCATCCCTTCATTATGTTCTGTGCCATCATGAATATAGTAAGCTTTAAAGCCAACTGTGATGGAATTAAACATGATGGGCAATATTTCCCAGTGATTCCAGGTGCAGGGGACCAATAGCATACTTTTTAAGTCATGTGAACACCAGTCACAGAAATTGTGAGCGTTGATGTTACCTTGCACAATCTGAAGAAGTTCAAGGAAGCACTTTCCAGGTAACAGGTCAATCATTAATGTGTGTCGTATTATGCAACCTTTTGCTTTGGAGAACATTTTCTTCTTAATGGGTTTTTCCTCTGTGTCTTCCTGAAATAAAGAGAAATGCTTAGCACAAGAGTCTGTGTTTGGAATTTAGGGCAGGTGGACCACAATAACATTATTGATGGGACCCAATCATGAAAGTCAATGAAAAGTAATCATTTCATATGGACATGACATTAATAGATGCCAGAATAAAGCTGACAGACAAATTAGCATTTCCTCTCCAAGTTATTTATGACAAAATATCTGTACCAGGGCTATGTATTTTATTGTTTTATGACCATTTTTTTAAATAAGGAATGAAACCTCAATGTAGACATGTTAGCTAGTAGGCTAACACTGCTAGAATTCACACTTTTCGTGGGTTTGTGTTGCCAAGAAGCAAAGGCAATATAGAAAAATAAGTTCTACCCAAATATTTCTCCAAAGGTAACCCGGTTTTAATGTGTAAAATAGTGGTTGGCTAGCCTAGACGAGATTTCCTAATCCCCCCCAGAGGATTGTATGATGATTGGATGGAGTAGATAATAATAGTAAATTGTAAGATTCATGATTTACCTGTACAAGCATATGTCTGTATAATTAATTTGTATTAAATCATGTGACCTTGAAAAAAAGAAAAGAAGCTGTATTACATATTACATATTTGAAGGTATTAAAATAAAAAAATTAAAATAGTGCTTGGCAACAATGGTTCAGTGGGTGTTTAAAGCAGGGATATCCTGCTTTAACATAGCAATAAATTAAAGATGTGAGATCAGGGAAATCTCACCTTATTGATTTACCCTGAATACATGCATGCATGCCAACAAACTATACATTTTTCCAGGAGTTCAGAATTTTTGGTGGGTATGAGTGAATACCCACCAACACACAACACAGTGAATAGAAACAACAGAAAGATATGTCTATTAATGAAACTGTGTTATACAAATATATTCTCCTAAATTCTTTCAGATAGATAAATAGCTATCAATAGGTCATAAACCACATATAAAGTCTTGGTAAAGCCCCAAATACCTTCTGTCGTGGCCCTTGTAAATGTTGGCAGGTATTTAATTATGCAACCTGTGTGGTCACACAGGGCACCATATGGTGTGGTTGTAGAGGCAACAGAAATTCTTGACCAGTACATCACCTTTACCCTCAGCTTCTTTAAAAAGGCAGTGGTCGTCTTGGAGGTGTGTTCGGGGTCTTTATTGTGTTGGAATACTGCACTGCAGCCCAGTCTCCAAAGGGAGGGGATCATTATCTGCTTCAGTATGCCACAGTACATGTTGGCATTCATGGTTCCCTCAATGAACTGTAGCTCCCCAGTGCCGGCAGCACTCATGCAGGCCCAGACCATGACACTACCCCACCACCATGCTTGACTGTAGGCAAGACACACTTGTCTTTGTACTCCTCACCTGCTTGCCTTCACACATGCTTGACACCATCTGAACCAAATAAGTTTATCTTAGTCTCATAGGACCACAGGACATGGTTCCAGGAATCCATGTCCTTAGTCTGCTTGTCTTCAGCAAACTGTTTGTGGGCTTTCTTGTGCATCATCTTTAGAAGTGGCTTCCTTCTGGGATGACAACCATGCAGACCAATTTGATGCAGGATGCAGCATTTTATCTGAGCACTGACAGGCTGACCCCCCACCCCTTTACTTATAGCATTCACACTGATCAGCAAATTATCTAACAGGAAGTAAGAATTAATATTGGGGCTGCTGAAAGTTAGAGGAGGTGGGGGTTAATTTAGGGGCAGTTATGGTTAATGGGGTGTTTAGGGTTAATTTAGGGGCAGTTGTGGTTGATGGGTTATTTAGGGTTAATGTAGGGCCAGTTATGGTTAATGGGGTGTTTAGGGTAAATTTAGGGGCAGTTATGGTTAATGGGGTCTTTATGGTTAATTTAGGGGCAGTTATAGTTGATGGGGTCTTTAGGGTTAATTTAGGGGCAGTGATGGTTAATGGGGTCTTCAGGGTTAATTTAGGGGCAGTTATAGTTAAACGGGTCTTTAGGGTTAATTTAATGCTGAGGAGTGAGCGTTTAATTAATTTAATGAGGTTAACTTAAGGTGCAGTTAGAGGTAAAGGGGTGCAAACTAAGGGAAATCGAAATCCTGGGGACAGTTAGATTAATCCTGTATCCTGTGAATGAATCTGCGAACGAATCTATAAGAGCACTATGGCAAATCTGGGGGGTATAAGGCATATAAGGCATATTTGGTGAAGGCAGAGTGGCATATCTGGGGATATAAGGCATACTGGGGTATAAGGCATATCAGGGGGCACAGTGGCATATCAGGGGGTATAAGTCATATAGGGTATATAAGGCATATGTGGGGAGGGCAGAGTGGCATATCAGGGGGTATAAGTCATATAGGGTATATAAGGCATATGTGGGGAGGGTGGAGTGGCATATCTGGGGGTATAAGTCATATAGGGTATATAAGGCATATGTGGGGAGGGTGGAGTGGCATATCTGGGGGTATGGCTCACTTCCTACCTCTCTGATCGTACCTTCAGCATCTCTATCTCCAGTAACACTTCCCCTCCCTCTCTCAGTTGGGGTACCCCAAGGCTCAGTTTTAGGACCCCTTCTGTTCTCTCTTTACACTTCCTCCCTGGCAAACTGATCTCATCCTTTGGCTTTCAATACCACCTGCACGCTGATGACACCCAGATCTATCTGTCCTTCCCTGGTCTCTCTCCCTCTGTCTTAGATCGTGTAACTAACTGCCTTGCATCTGCCTCTACCTGGATATCTGCACGTTTCTTGAAACTTAACCTCTCCAAAACTGAACTCCTCATCTTCCCTCTCTCCAATGCTAAGATTCCCCCATCAATTTCCCTCATTGTTAATGGTGCTATCATCTCCCCGTCTACTCATGCACATTGTCTTGGTGTCACCCTTGACTCCGACCTTTAGTTCACACCCCATATTCTGTCTGCCTCGAAAAACTGTCGCCTCCATCTTAAAAACATTGCCCACATCCGTCCCTTCCTAACACAGCATGCCACTAAGGCTCTTGTCCATGCCTTGATTATCTCCCGTCTTGAATACTGTAACTCTGTCTTAGCCGGTCTCCCTCTTAACCGTCTCACCCCTCTACAATCCACCATGAATGCTGCTGCCAGATTTCTCCAGGGTTGCCCCTATCCTCTGGAATGCCCTGCCCCGGTCTATCCGTCTCTCCCCCGGCCTTTATTCCTTCAAAAAATCCCTCAAGACCCACTTCTTTAAGGATGCTTACAACATAGCACATTAACGCCCTCCCATATTCCTTTAGCTCACCTTTCCTAATCCCTCTCCTGCAATACTTGTGTGGCTGGTCTATCCCTAACAATGGCACTTTTACATATTGTGTAATACACCCTTAATCCCTCTAGACTGTAAGATCTTTGAGCAGGGCCCTCCTCATCTGTTGTCTCTGTTAGACAATTTGTCATTTTACATACTACTTGTTATGTCCTGTCTACCCATTGTACAGCACTACGGAATTTGATGGCACTATATAAAACAATAAATAATAATAATGTGGTATATCTGGGAGGCAGTGTGGTAAGCCTGGGCTCAAATGTGCATAACTGGGGGAGGGCGGTTTGGGAAATAAAAACAAGAAATGCATTTTTATCTGCTGTTACAATACAATATGATTTTTTACATCCTGTCTACTGGACTAATACGGCTTAACCCATTAACATATATATATATATATATATATATATATATATATATATATATATATATATATATATATATATATATATATACAGTAAATATATATAATTGGTCTGACATGTAGCCTGTCTACCCTCCCAGTAAAATACTCAACTAATTATACAGCAATCCTGCTACAGACTGCAAATGCAAATAATTAAATAACAAATAATGATACACTTTATCTCATTTAGTGAATCTGGGCTAATATATGTCTTTTTATCTATTTTATTTTGCTCTCTAAGGGAGAATTGCTAATCAGTTGCTTGTGATAGATTTATCACTGGCATTAAATACTGAACTGGCATTTGTATGTTGCAGCAGTGCCCCCTTCTGCACATATACTCAAATACAATGTAACTAAGACTGACATCTTATTTGTACCTCAAGGCAATATGATAAAAACGTAATGAGGTCTATTCAATAAATTGTGACTCACAAATTAGAAGCAAGTTTGTATTTGCAGTCACAAGAAAAACACAAGTCACATACCCTCGACTGCAGGAGTACTGAGTTGATATGAGATTATAAAAAAACTAAAACAGCCCCAAGAATGCTGGAGATAGTGGGGGACCATTGGAATACAGGCGGAAGAAATCAGGTTGATTTGGTAGTACCGTATCTAGAAAGGTGCTCAAGACAGAGATCACCTCCTGCAGATGCTACGGATGTTTTTCTCAAACTGGTCATTTTTAGGCTTAGTTTTGGTGATGCAGACTGACCCACAGGACCTAATAAAGTATCAGTATCCGATGTGCATACCTCTGTAGCAGGATATACCTAAGCAAATCATAATTAAATGGGGTTACACTATGCCAACTTTTGAGTAATTAATGCATCAAAAATTAAGCACCCAAATCCAACCACGCTAGCCTACAAAGTGGACAATGGTCCAACTAGTGGCTGAAAAGACATCTGCAATCTATGGTGATCAGTGGGAAAAGTAACCACTCTCTCATGATCTTAAAATACCTTGCACAAGTAGAGGTAGCCTAAAGAAAGGTGCAAGAGCCCTTATAAAGCAGCTAAACATTGCATACAGAAAGCTTATGTCATTCTTTGTAGATGAAGTGCCAGCTAGTTGGAATGTTTCTTCTGTGTCATGACTGCGGATACTGTGGTCAGACAGAAGTCTCTGCACAGGCACTTGCTCAAAGTCTTGTGGTGGGGTGGTTGATTCTTTCACCTCAGTTTGCAGATTACTGTCTGCTGCATCCCTAAATTTCCACTTGAGTGTCATGCGTTAGATGCTTCAAACCAGATCATAAATGGGGCTATAGGGCAGATGCTGTGGGACGAAGGCTAACGTTTACAGACAGAAGAAACCCTTGTGCGAGAGTCTCTTGACAAAGGCTGGACCAAAAGCATGGGTGCACAGCAGATGATGTCTTTAAACTACAGACTAGGCTGTGGCAGGAACTCAACTAACTGCATTAGGTACCACAATGACTGTGGTTGAAGTCTTACAGAGAGAGAACCAGAGCATGGTACACATGTATAAGGCAAAATATAAAATCCAGGTCGAGGACCAAATCATATGTCAGGTCAAAATTAGAAATTTCTCAGACCAAAAGGAAGTAAGCAAGAGAGAGCATGGAAAATAGGAAAGCTAGAGTCCAACGCAAAAGGTCAGAAACCAGACGGTAATTGCAATGTTGCAAACAGGTATAAAGGAATCAGAGCAAGATCAATACTCCAGCAAAGGAGACTGGAAGCAAGTCCAGTATATAAAGTCCACTTGCCAGGCCCCCGGTCCTTCCCCTCGCCCCTTACCTTCGACATCCAGCGCACCGTCGACCTCCCGCCACTCCGCCACTCCGTCACGGCCTCCCGCAGCATCCTCCGCCTGCCGCCCTTTCTACACCCTTCCCGCGTTTCCCAGCTCCTGCTCGCACACACCAGAAACCCCACCAAAAACTCCTGCCGAGGAGTCAAGCTAACTTGTGTCTATACTGTGGTGGTTCGGTCATATCGTACGCACATGCCCTGAACTGGACTCCCAATGTAAGCCACCTACCTATATAGCATCATCGCTTATGGGTGGCATCGCTCCTCACCTATCCCTTCCTGTTTCCCTGCAGTGGTGAAGTAAGAGAATCGCCTTGATAACTCTCATTGACTCTGGCGCCAGCGAGTGTTTCATGGACATGGCCTTGGCGGGCTCCCTCCACACAGTGGCGACTCTAGAAACAATATCTAGGGGGGGCACACAAGATACCACAGTCAAACTGGGGGGGCATTAATAATTTCCACCATTAAATCATACCACTGAAAAAACATATATATATTTTGCCAAAAGTAATGTGCTATGGAATGATACTTTTGTTATTGGACTAAAATAATACTTGATCATTCAACATGGGAAGCCTGAAGCCACAATTTAGTACGACTAATCCTTGAAATAAATATTATAGAGTAAATAACACAATACCTTAACCTTTCCACTAAATGATTTCAGGGCCTTGAACCTTTTGTCCCCTGAAGTCACTACAACTTCAGGAGGGCATTTTATCTCTGGATAAGTATAAATTAACTAATTCCTACAGTAAGTTAAGTGCCAGGAAACAGATGACCAAACACACACACCAACACAGGCTCTGTCACACCGACACCCAAACACACACACCAGGACAGGCTCACACCAGGACAGGCTCTGCCACACCAACACCCAAACACACACACCAGGACAGGCTCTGCCACACCGACACCCAAACACACACACACACTCACACACACACACAGGACAGGCTCTGCCACACCAACACCCAAACACACACCCCAGGACAGGCTCTGCCACACCCACATCCAAACACACACACACCAGGAGAGGCTCTGCCACACCAACACCCAAACACACACCAGGACAGGCTCTGCCACACCAACACCTACATCAGGATGGATTTTTCACACTACATTGTCGTTTATGCCCCCTTAGTGTTTTTGCTCCTTGTGTATTGATGCTCCAGCCAGCACCCTTTTAGTTTAGATTAATGTGGTGCCCCCACACCCGTGTATGATCGCCTCCAGCCACCACTATTTGTATTAATGCCCCCAGAAAGCCCCTCCCTTTATTATTGATTTATGTGATGGCCCCGTCGCATATATGCATTAGACATGCATTTTTAACTACATAATGAGTACTTATCTCTTTGAAGTAAAGACTATGATTGAAACATGATTTCAAAATTACAGCTGAACTGGCAGTTTCGTTAATATTAGACCCTGCTGCCGAATGCCAATATATATAAATATTAGATCCTGCTGCTGATTCAAAGTCAAGTCGACACGTCCTGATGAAAGTCAGGAATGACTGAAATGTCGACTTTACTTTGTTTGAATAAAGATAAGTTGTTAACTTATAGACCTAGAGTGCTGACCATCCTATGAGAGTGATATATATATATATATATATATATATATACCGTATTGGCTCGAATATAGGCCGCACTTTTTTCCCCCACTTTAAGTCTTTAAAGTGGGGGTGCGGCCTATATTCAGGGTCTAGCGCCTGACACCCGGGACATGCAGTTCCGGGCGCCGGGCAGGCAGCAGGGTTAGGATACAGATCCCCCGCAGCGGTGCAGGGGACCTGCATCCTATTCTCTGATACACTCAGACAGCCTCCCCCGTCGACACTTTCCACGGGTGGAGTGCTGGCACGGGAGATTGTCTAAGCGCATCCTGCAGACGTTTACCGGCTGCGACGATGAGCGTGAACGACCTCCGCTGCTGGCACGTCTGCTCGGTGTGCTTTAACAATCTCCCTTGCCGGCAATTCCCACGGGGGGAGAGTCCCGGCAATGGAGATTGTTAAAGCACATCGTGCAGACGTTCCGGCAGCGGAGGTCGTTTACGCGCATGCCGGTGAACATCTACACGATGCGCTTAGACAATCTCCCGTGCCGGCGGAAGTGCCGGCACCGGAAGTTGTCTACCCGTATTGCGTAGGTGTCCCCTGCCGGCCCCGCAAGATACACGGGAGTCTTCTTTGGTAAGTCGTGGGGGAGGCACATCTTGGGGGCAGAGTGGCAGCGTTTCTCGGGGGGGCAGAGTGGCAGTGTATATCGGGTGGAGGGCAGAGTGGCAGTATATATATCGGGTGGAGGGCAGAGTGGCAGCATATCTCGGGGGAGGGCAGAGTGGCAGCAGATCTATTGTACGTTTTTTTTTTTTTAACTAAGAAAAATTTTTCCTTAGAAAAGCACCTAACTTTTAGGGTGTGGCCTATATTCGGGTGCGGCCTATATCCGAGCCAATACGGTATATATATACATATATATATTAGCCCCTGCTGCCCATATATACATTAATATTAGCCCCAGTTGCCGATATATATATTAATATTGGTCCCTGCTGCCGATATATATATAAATATATATATATATATATATATATACATATTAGACCCTGTTGCCGATAGCAGGTATAGATCAACACATTAACACACAAACCCAGCTTTGCATTTATAGATCAATTGAAATTCACTTGTGATCTCAGCACAGTGATCTCAGAATCAGACATACAAATCCTGTATTTGCAGGTATACAATAATAACATATGAAATGTAGCATTGCAGGTATAGATCAAATAAATACATGGAAACAGCATTGCAGGTATTAACCCCTTAAGGACAATGGGTGGTCCCGAAACCCATTGAAAACAATGCATTTTGAGCCCTTACATGTACAGGCTTTGTCATTAAGGGGGTTAATCAACTGAACAAGACATACAAACCCTGTATTTGCAGGTATACATAAATAATGTATGGTAACATAGCATAGCAGATATGGATCTACAGAATAACACACAAACCCAGCTTTGCAGGTATAGATAAACTGGAATACACATAAAAACACGGCATTAAAGGTATATTTAAAACCCCCTAAATTACAGGCATAGATCACAGGTTGCCCACCCCAAAGTCAGCCCTGGCATCCACACTGCCCACAAAGGACCTGGCCAGCACCCAGATAATACACATAAGATTTGCCATCTTTGTCCCCAAATAGCCCAGCACAAGTCAACTTTGTCCCCAAACAGCCTGGCCTGTGCCATTTTTGTCCCCAAGGCTCAAACATCCTGCTAGTGCCATCTTTGCCCTTCCACAATTATACATCTATGATACACACATACTCATTAACTCATGCTCCCCCTCATTCAGACAATTCATCCACACATTAACTCATGCTCTCCCTCATTCAGACAATTCATCCACATGCTCTCCCTCATTCAGACAATTCATCCACATATTAACTCATGCTCTCCCTCAGTCAGACAATTCATTCACACATTAATTCATACTCTCACTCATTCACACAATGCATCCACACATTAATTCATACTCACTCATTCACACAATTCATTCACACATTAATTCATACTCTCAATCATTCACACAATGCATCCACACATTAATTCATACTCACTCATTCACACTTTACTTATTTCAATATTCTTACTACCCTCTTTCTCACTATATACCCCCCTCTCCCTCCCTTATCACTTTCTACCCCTTCTCCCTCCCATATCACTTTCTACCCCGTCTCCCTCTATTATCACTTTCTACCCCTTCTCCCTCCCTTATCACTTTCTAACCCCTCTCCCTACTCACTATCTACCCTCTCACCCTATGTAGTTCACTCAACTTTAGGTCCTGTGGCCGGAGAATGAGGCTTCCATCTTCCTGCTCTGCCGCAGCACGCGCTGCTTCGGTGCTGAGTGCCGGATATGACGTCATATTCCGGCGCTCAACATGAAACGCCGGCACCGCGACGGAGGTAGAGGCCTCGTGGAGGAGACTGAGCAACATCCGGTGTAAAACATCTAGAATTAATAAAGTTCAACCTGGTCAAATCACCCTTGTTTCCTCTGATCTTGTGCTTACTGTGGCTTCGTCTCCATGATCCACACATTGGGTGCCGTGACCCACACACACCCCATTGGCAGAGATAGGGGAGGTGGAGAGAAAGGCTGGCAATCCCTTAATGGAATTGCATTGCCCTACAAGTGAGGGCAGGAACACCTGGGAGCCAGAGGGAGGGGCTCTACCTGTGGACCAATATAAAAACCCTGCACACCCTTACATCAGTCCTTAGTTATTGAGCCTTCTTGTTTGCTTTGCTCTGCTCAGACCCAGTTCCTTCTGTGTTTAGCCTATGCTACTTCATTGACTTCCCGGCACCCGACTTTGGAATTGTTTTGTGGACTTTGTGTTTGTCTCCTATGCTGACCTGGCTCGTTTCCCGTTGTTGCACCATCGCCACCTGCCCTGATCCTGGTTTGCCTCTCGGACTTCACTAAGGACTAGATGGCCACAGGTGTCTCAGGAACCAGTAAAGAAGGCATGGCCATGGAAAAAGAAAGATTTTTTCCAACCATTCCTGGAGGTGACATGGGTAGGTACATAACCTCCCATGGTTATAGTTGCTGGTTTGAATCCTAAGTTTCCTCACAATTTGGAAATAAGAAGGTATGTACACAGTCAGTTCTCAAAGGGATATGGTATGCTCAACAGAACAAACAAATACATATGAGATATAGTCGTTCTGTTAACAACATTAACCACGCAACCCCTATGTCAGACAAATATGGTAATATTTAGTATTGTAATAATAGACCAAATGACTAATGACTGACTTTAGCTGCTTAAGTGTGACCTTCCTACCTATAATTGTTACGTTCACCCACCAGACTTTAGATTACTGCGCTGTGGCCGTAGGGCCAAGTAAAAAAACAGAGAAGACTTTTAACCCCTTCTTCTTTTGTGTTTGCCTATTTTGATTGTGCCCAGGAGTATAATCCCACCCTTGTGTTACCCAGACCCATTGGATCTTTATTCCCCTTGCCCTGTATCTGACCCGGTCTTAATTCGCTGGAACTGTTTGTCAGGTAGGATGGGCAGGAGTGCCCACTGGACTTTTTAACCCTAAACATCTCAGATGCACCTGGCCCCACCAGAGCGCTTTTTTGCACAAATATACAACATGTGGTGGGGCTCAGATTAGGGGTGGTTGGGAGAGGGAGCCCCCTCGGGAACCCTGTTTTTTAGGCACCTTTTGTTAACCGAGCTTTAGTAGCCGCAGCTATGGAGCCTGCGCCCAATTACTTTGCTGACTATCCCGGGAAATGTTCAAACTGCTGCTGCTCGGGGGTTCGGTCCACATATCAAGTCGCTTTTTGGACCTTATCATTAAGGCACCTATGACCCAAGATTCGCGGCTGCTCCCTTGGGATCCCTTGGGATCACCTGAAAACAACAATAGTGTTGCTGTGTATGGTGGCCTGATTGTGGCGCCGGGCTGTCTGGGCAGGATATTGTTTATGGTAATGTGATTATCTCCTTATCTGATAGAGTTTGTATATAAGGCTGTGTGTTTTCACAATAAAGCATTCTTTGTTTTCACCTCAACATTGGTTCTGTCTGACGCTTGGGGTGGGCTGCTATAATCACTTACTGTCCTTGTCAGAACACTACAAGCACTGCATCGGTTAGATTTCCGTCAGCTACAGCTTAAAATCCAACTTTATCTCTCTAACGCTAGTTCTGTCTAGTGCTGAGAGGGTTAATCACAGAAGTCTCAGGAAGGAAGCAACGGTCTGACGGATGTACCCGGTTGGGGTACAGGACCTGCTGTCACAATACTGAAAACTATAAAGCACAAAGTACATTTGTGGGCACTAAGGACATGAATGATACATTCATGCAAATATGATTGTTCCCAAAAATTGAACTTCCATGAGTTTCCCTGTTTTATTGTGCGCAATACACAAAGTTTTTGCTATTGTTACAAATGCGGCTATGTGATTAGTACAAATGGACACACCCAGTGGAACCATGTAAAATAGATCATCTCAAGAGTCTAGGATAGTGAGATGGGAAGTTCGGATCAGTAAAGTGAATCGATCATTTTGAGTTGTTAAATTAACCCTTAACACCCCATCAACCATAACTGCCCCTAAATCAACCCTTAACACCCCATTAACCATAACTTCCCCTAAATCAACCCTTAACACCCCATTAACCATAACTGCCCCTAAATTAACCCTAAACAGCCCATTAACCATAACTGCCCTTAAATTAACACTAAAGACCATACCAATTTATTAGGTAATTTATCTGGAGTACGTGCAATTCATTTAGGGGCCATTATGGACCTGGAACTTTAAAGCCAAGAGTTGCTAAATTAGGTACATGCAGCCCGTGGCTTGATATGTGCAACACACAGAGTTTTTATACTCTTTTAGTGTGTGCAGCCACATATAAGTCATTTAACGTATGTATTAAAGGGTCTGTAAATATTACACATGTTTGTTTAGAGTACCAACCTATAATATATTGGATTTGGGAAAAGGAGAATCAAATAAGCAATGTAAAACAGCTTATAAAATAAGTTGTATTCTGCCATTGTAAGCATGCTCTTTTCCAGCATGGTCTGCAGTATTTTCTGGATGCCCGCTAATTTAGTTCTTGCTTTATTCGAATTATAGGAACCCATCCAAATCATGAACAATATATAGACTGTTGCCAGCCCTGCCTGACCTTGAACAAGTGCCTATGAACTCCCTGTACTTAAAATTAGAGTTTTAATCTTTATAGTTTAGGAATTCGTAGTGTAGGGCAAAAATGTATACAATGTCTCTGTTTTGACCATGAACAGACACAGGTGCAAATTAGAATGAAAACAGTATTTGTGTGTTTTATCAGGAAATTAACCCATGTTAAACATTGACCGTTCAGGACATAACTACCAAAAATCCATGCTTTCAAGATAATTGCTTCAACTTGAATTAAAATTCATATAAACTGATATTGGATAAAAAAACGTATCAACTTTGTAGATGATCCACAAATATGGCTAGATTTAGAAAGACTAATTATAAGTTGAATATGGGAAAATCATAAATTTTAAGTTATCCTAGAATTGAAACCGCATATGAAGCATGTCTTTTAATACACATATATAATTTAGATTCCCCTTAATTTGCCCCCTTTACCTCTAACTGCACCTTAAGTTAACTTTATTAAATTAATTAAATTAACGCTCAGTCCGCAGCAGGGTTAATTTAATTAATTTAATAAAGTTAACTTAAGGTGCAGTTAGAGGTAAAGGGGGCAAACTAGGGGGAATCTAAATCCTGTTTTGCTGAATGCTATATTTATGACTATATGCCTATGACTCATTATGTATGTTTGTGTTGTCTATATGTTTTATGGAAAATAATAAATATGATTCAAAGCAAAAAAAAGAAAGACTAATCATGTTCAGGTGCACTACGTAGGATAAAAGAGGTATGGTTTATGATCCTTCTTCCAGTCACATTCACATTTGGGATATACTCAACATACTCCTTATGCGCTAACCAATTCTGCCACAGGGGTCTCTGCGCTGCAGCAGGAGTATTGACAGAGACACAGACTCCATTTCTGGAGTATGATCAGTGATGGCAGAGTGAGCTTCCTACTTCCAGACATGTGACAGGAACACCCAGTAAAAAGCTCTTTTAGCAGTCACATGCTACAGTCAGTGACAACTGCATGGCTCTCTGCATATATTATATGTATGATATAACTGTATATATTAAGTGTATAAATGTATAATTTTAGTGTATACTGATAGTAGTGCTTTGATATTATTGTTTTATATGACTGTATACTGTATATTGAGTGTTTCACTGATATGCTGTTTTGGCATAAAGATGGCACTGTGAGAAGTGGGTGACATTTTACTTGACAAAGTCGAGGGGCCATAAGAGGTGGAATGGTTGCCATAGAAAATGGATGTGGTTAGCGGTGTTATGTTTGTTAAGGGGAGGGGTAAGCAATATAGCCATATATTGACGTGGTAGGCCTCTGCTTGTGCCACCGCTGCCCATTTAGCAGCCTGCCTGTGCCACCTCTGCTGCTGCAACAGCCTGTCTGTGCCTCCTCTGCCCCTAAAGCACCTGTCTGTGCCATCCTGCCCCTAAAGCAGCCTGCCTGTGCCACCTCTGCCTCTAAAGCAGCCTGCCTGTGCCACCTCTTCCCCTAAGCAACCTGTCTGTGCCACCTCTGCCCCCCCAAATCAGCCTGCCTGTGCCACCTCTGACCCCCTAATCAGCCGGCCTGTGCCATTTCTGCCCCCCTAATCGGCCTGCCTGTGCCATTCCTGCCCCTAAACACTTACTTACTACTTCATTCATTCAATTACCCACTGTAACAGGTTCACCAAGAGAGCTGTAGTAACTCCCAGAGATCACTCAGTATCCTCCTGTTATCCCCAAAACAACTTCCAGCACCAACCAGCATGCACACCTTGGAACCCTGCTATGTGTACCCAATAAGTAGACACAACTACCTTGAATTGAGTACAGCAGGAATGAACAGTTTATTGATGTAAAACATAGACTCATATATCCACAGAACTTCGTTAACATAAATTAACATTGATAAACAAGTACATGTAGACAACCCAACTTTAATCCCCTTTAGCTACTGAATCTCCCCCTGGCAGAAATCCTGTTAATGAGCTTAGTTTACACAAAGGAGTTCCTGCCTGTGCAATCTTTGTTTGGCAGCCAGGCTGGAGCTATCTCTGACTTCCTTGTGGGCCTTGTATGACAGGTCATTCTGTCACACCCACTAACATTCATTCACTCTCCCACACCCACTTACCTCTCTTGCTGATTTCCCTGGTCCGGGGAACCTGTACAGACGTCTATGCGGCCCGATAGCCACCTAATGCGGGCCCGCAGCTTACTGCTGTGGCACTTGCGCACTGTATGAGGAAACTCTATTGCCGCCCACGTATCTGCTCCCCCTTGCGCAGGAAAATAGTTTCCTCATAAAGTGCGCGGGTGCCATAGCAGTAAGCTGTGGGCCTGTGTTAGACAGTCGTCAGGCCACTGGGTACACCCCCCCTCGCGCCCCCTTTAGGAATGCTACTGGGGAGATCCATGATTACAACTCATTTTGTAGGAAAATGGTGCACAAACGTCTCCAGTAAAATACCATGTGTTGTCTGAGTTGGTGGGCTGCTAAACAGTCCCAAACGAGACAAAGGCCTCTTAAACTAGTTCGGGGTCCATTATCATTAAAATATTAGTAACTGTTGGACTATATATCTAAAAAAGGCATCATTTTCTTTGTTATACCAAATGACTATACATAAGCATTTGGATGTTTTACTCTGTCCTTGCCAAAATTGAAGTCTATTTATGCATTTAAAATGAAAATCAAAAAATGTATTAGGATGTGAAATAACCCTTGTAGTGAAAGAGTTAACATCTTAAAAGTATACAGATGAAAAGCAAGGTCAGAGCAGGTTCATGGACCAGCGTTGAGCCAGCATAAGTCTTGCATGGATGTGCATTGTCACCTTAAGGTGATGTAAGGTTTAACTGGCAGCCTATTGTGGGAATTTGCATGTATCTGCATATTTGTGTTATGTGGGAAACAGTAAGTTCTACTTACCGAGAGCTTATTTTCCTTGCCGATCCCTGGTAACACTACCGATAGACTCTTCCTCCGTACCTGAGGCAGGACTCCAAAACATTTAAAAGCCCCTCCTGATATCCCCAGTGAATAACAAAGACCATACAGGAAAACAAATCTGATGCAAAAAAATTATCGAAAAGGAAGGCAGAGAACAAACGTGTCACCAGGGATCGGCAGGGAAAAGAACTTAATGTTTCCCTGCCATCCCAGGTGACACTACAGATAGATATGGCCAAGACGAAGGGTGGAGAAAAACATTAAGAGGACAAAAACAACCTCAAGGACCTTCTGACCGAAAAGCGAGTCCTCCTGTGTCATCTGATCGAGTCTGTAATGCTGGGCAAAGGTATGGAGAGTCTTCCAAGTAGCTGTCTACAAATCTGTTGGCCCAGGAAGTAGAGACTGCTCCAGTAGAGTGAGCTCAGATCCCCGGTGAAGACTGGCCAGCTGCAGAGTACCCCAGACTGATGGTCAACACAATCCATCTAGCAATGGAGTGCTTGGAAATGTTCAAACTCCTTCTTGGGCCGGATGAGGACACAAACATTTGAGAAGACTTACGCAGGGGTAGAGTCCGCTCTTGATAAATAGTGAGGCATCTCTTAAGGTCTAGAGGATGCACAGCTTCCTCTTCAGCAGATCAGGGAAATGGAAAAAAGGTAGGCAACACTTTCTCTTGGTTTCTGTGAAAGGCCGACACCTTAGGTGTAAATTATGGAGGTAGAGGTAGGACAACCTTCTCCAGGAAGAAACGCAGGTTCTTGCATAGACAGAGCCTGAAGTTCGCCAGTACGTCTAGAGGAGGTAGTAGCTACCAAAAAATGCAGTCTTCAGAGACAGCAAATGAAGACATATGGATTTAAGAGGCTCAAAAGGCGGCAACATGAGCCTACGAAGGACGAGATTAAGGATGATGGCTCTAGAAAACCTGACGACTAGAAGTGAGATGAGATCGACACCCAAGGCACTAATGACAGCTGGACCTTCATAGTAGATGGTTGTAGGCCAAGATCAAACCCCTTTGCAAAAACTCCAGAATTGATCCTGGGGAACAGGAGGAAGGAAGAATCCTTCTGGAACCACACCAACTGCAAAACTTCTTCCAGATTTTAATATATCTGAGAGAGGTAACCTTCTTCCTACTGCCACTGTATCAGAAGAACCCTGAGCCCTCAGGATCTTACGCTCAACCTCCAGGCTGTCAGCTGGAAGATCTCCGGATTCAGGTGTAGAAACTGGCCCAGGGTAACTGAGCCACGGTCGTTCTTGATCTTTTGCAGAACCTTGGAAATCAGCAAAACAGTAGGAAAAACGTAGGCGAGACGGAAATTCCAGGTCTGGGCGAAGGCATCTACTGCCAAATGACGATCCTGAGGATTGAGGGAGAAGAAGGCCCAGAACCTGAGTATTGACTCTGGAGGCCATAAGTCCCACTGCTGGACAATAAGCCTGAAGGCCGCCGGATGCAGAGCCCACTTGCCGCTCATTACAGGAGTTCTGCTCAGGAAATCCACTCGAGAGTTCAATGTTCCTTTGAGGTAAACTGCAGTTAGGGTAATCGAATAAGCCTCCGCCCAGAAGGAGATGCTGAGAGCTATACAGAGGAGATGGGGGCTCCTGGTACCTCTTTGCTTGTTGATATATGCTAAGACTGCCTGGTTGTCGGGGAGTAGCAAAATGTTCTTGCTCAACAGCAGTGGTTCCCAATGATGCAGGGTTCTTTCCAACACAAGCAACTACAGGCAGCTGGAAGGAAGGAGTTGCACAGCTGGAGACCAAAGACCTTGAACGAATTTGTCACGTCGGTGGTGAGGAGCTCCTTGGCTGATACGGACCAACTTTTCCCTGCAGCTAGGGTGTCTGTTTGAAGCCACCAGGTGAGAGACGTGAGGAGGGAGACGGACGAGCCTGTCCAGGATGAACAGGCTTCCCTCTAAATGATGAAGGATAAAGTTCATTAGAATCCTCATGTGGGCCAAGGCCCAAGGAACTGCGTGGAGGCCATTCTGCCCAGCAGAGACATGCATGTTCTTATGCGCAGAGAATCCTTCGGACCAGTGAACAAATCCTGTTGATCTTGGAAGGTCTTCCCTGAGCGGGAATCCAGACATAGGTCTGATGAGAGGGCATGATGCTGGACTTGTCCCAATTCAGAATCCAGCCTAGCTCCTACAAGGTGCTTACCACTCTGGTAAGGCAAGACTGAAGAATAGGATAAGCCAGTCGTCCAGGTAAGGTAAAGTCTGAAATGAGTCGCAACTACTACCAAGAGTTTTTTTGAACACTCTGGGGGCCTGGAACTGGATACTCGAACCCCCAGGAACAGCAACGCGCAGAAACTGCTGATGAGACAGACGGACAGGAACATGCAGATAAGCATCCTTGAGGTCTATAGAGACCATGAAGTCGTGGAGGCGTAAGGTGTCTAGAGTGGATCTTATGGTTTCCCTCTTGAACCGGACTTACCAGAGGTGACTGTTCAGGAAACGTAAGTCTATAATCAGACGGAAACATCCCGTCACTTTGGGTACCAGGAACACAGGAGAATAAATCCCCCAACCATGCTTCAGCTTCGGGGCGGGAACCAGGGCCTGTAGATCTGCAAACTGCTGAATGGTGGACAACAGGAAAGTCTGCTTCGCCCAATCTTGAGGAAGGTGGGAAACCAAAAATGCTCCGGAGGTCTGAAGCCGGTAACCCTGAGATATGATGGTTCTAACCCAGGATTCTCGAGTGATGAAGAACCGGAGCCTCCCTTCCAGAGGTCCTGGGGCACTTTGGGGAAGGAGAACCTGTCAATTCTACCCCTCTCACGAGGGGGTCTGCCTCGGAAGCCTTGATCCCGTGAAGAGTGAGAGAATCTGGAACCATAGCCTCTGGACTGGCCCAGGAAGTATGGCCTAAAGGACTGCAGCCGTCTTTTGGAAGCAGGTCTTCGCTGTGGCATCCAATGCTTATCCCCTGTAGTCTTCTCTAAAAGGGACTCCAGCTCTTCACCAGAGTCTTATCCTTAAAGGGGATATTAAGCAGTCTATTCTTTGAGGCATTATCCGCAGCCCAGGCTTTCAGCCACAAGGCTCGTCTAGCTGCAACTGAGAGTGCAGAAGCCTTGGCTGTAATTCTTATGGTCTCAATAGAAGCATCGCAGAGAAAGTCAACAGCAGCGACATTCTTGAGGATAACATCTCTAGAGGTCTTGGCGGCAACATCCTCCTCAATCTGTGAAAGCCAAATCCTAACCGCTCTCGATACTGAAGCAGATGCGATAGCTGGCTTGAAAACAGAAGTAGAGGCTTAAAAAGACTTCTTGGCGGCTGCTTTGGCTTTCTTCTCCATGAGGTCAGAGAAATGCAGACCATCTTCTCCTCATAACTGAGGTATCTACCAGCGGAGTAACACAAAACTGGGTAAAGTACTCATCAAAGGGGAATTAACGCTTAACACGACTAGACAGGTTAACCCTTCTTCCCGGGTGTTGCCATTCCTGCTTAATAATATCAGACAGAGCAAAGTGAACAGGAAAGGAGGCTGAACGCTTGGAGAAACTGGCAAAGAAGGGGTCACTTTTCTGGGTAGTGGTTTATTCCAGATGCATAGCAGACCTCACAGGGGAGATAAGGATACCAATCTCCTCCACCAGGGCCGACCCTACAATGGAGCAGAGTGGGGCAATTGCTCCAGGCCGCCCCAAGCCCTTTTGTTTTTATTATTTTGTAGAATTTTGTAGAATCCACTCAATTGAAGAGTACATCAGCTCTCATATGTGGACTGTTAAGGAGCAGAGCAATTTGGTTTTTCACCATGTCTTCCATAAACTATTAATTCTCATTTTGTGCATTATATATATATATATATATATATATATATATATATAAACATTTGAGACAAGCAAGGCTTTTTTTGAAGCCTTATTCATATATTAGATATTAATGGTTTTAAACACAATCATTTGGTTTTACACAGCTAGTATATAAATTGGAAAATACCAAACTATATTAGGCAACTTACTGATTTCACAGCAACCCTATATTCACTCCTACACCTAATACTCTAGTAACCTCCAAAAGTGCATAAAATTAACCCTTTAGGGACATTGAAGTGTTGTGTATGTTAGGTGTATGATAAACCCCACAACTTTCATTTGGCTGTTCCTGGGCATGCAAGCGGCTGTAGACCTGATCACATGCACAGAAGTGTAGGGACCTGCTGTAGACTGATTGGACAGTGGTGACTGGTCACCACTGTCCAGTCTGTCTACAGCAGGCCCCTACAGAAGGCATACCAGGTGAATCATTGGTCTTGTAGGGTCAGGGCATACATGCTGCATCCTTGGCTGTAAAGGGGTAAATGTAGTAATTCATAAGCAGTGGATGATAGTCTACAGCATGACTTCCATTCATCCTGTACTTTGTGCATTGTATGTAGCTACCAATTGAGAAGTTTTAGAGATGGTGTGCATAATTTAATCAATTATGCTATATTGACAGCAGAAGTTCCTCTGTACTCGCAAGAGCCACCCAGGGAGCAAAGAGCTCTGGGTCATTAGCCAAGCATCTTCACATGAAGCGAGAAGGTTAGATGTCACAGCATTGCAGTGTGGAAATTTGAGACAAAGCATAAAATATAAATGTTTTATTTAGAATTAAAGCAAATACTTTGATACCACAAAACACATTGAATCTTTACGGATCTAGCAATAATTTGGAGTGAGCATTTATTCAAAGTCAAAACATGCAGACAAATGATTCCAAAAAGATGGTTTGAAAAAAATGTTCAACATCTCATCTCCCTCCCTACCATATCACACGGGTTCACAAACACAGCATAATAGATGTTGACAGTTTCTCACAACACATCTTCACAGATGGGGAAAAATAAAAATGCAGATCATTGCAGGGTTTCTAATCCTCATCAGATGAATCTCTTTCAAAGGTGTAAGCCATGAAGCAAGCATCTGGTCTTTTAGGGACAAGGGGATGCCCAGGTCTCACAATCTCAAAGCCCAAAAAGCTGAAGGTTCGGAGTAGCGCAGCTGTAACAAAAGTAATCTGATTAGTCAGCACAAGTGTTTACACATTTATCCATGCACTCAACACCAATATACATTAAAGTCTTATTCTGTATATAAACATTTATCTGAAGAATTTAATCAGATAAGGCACAAACTCATTCAGTCTCAGCAGTAACAAGGAACATTTGACCTATACTGAATTCAGCATAGTATATGGTCAATGTTGCATATACAAAAAATTCCACCCTACTGTATATGGTGGAACAGCCTCCCGTCAGAAGTGGTAGAGTCTAGGTTTCTACATCAGGAAAATGGTAGATTGTCTGAATTGTTCCCACATTTCAAAGTGCACAAAACTGACAACCACTCTGAACAGAACATGTTGCATTTCGATTGGTAGTCAGTTTATCAATTTCCCATTGAAGTTCAGACATAACCAATGTCCACGTATTTAAAAAAAAAACATTTTATATCAGTTTTAGTCTACTGCAACAATTTTGCGATGGTACAGAAAGGACATTAAGGCTTGGCATTTTAAAGTCTGGTTAAACTCACCTCTATCCTCTCTATTCTTGTGAAAGCAGATGAATACATGATCCACTTGAAGCTGCTCCTCAGCAAATTCCAGTAGAACAGCAAAACTAGGGAAAATTATTTTACAATACTTTAATGTTAACACATTGAATAAGCCAAGAGCTCTAAAAAGCCATACTGCAGATTTAGTTATGTCAATCAGACTACATAAACTGCATGTGCTTTACAGCTTCAGTTCTAGCTGGGTAAGTTAGCATGTGCGCCAACCCCAACACATTAAGCCGAGTCAGACCAACTCCAATTACATGAATTTTGGGCTTTTAGTCTCAAAAAAGAAAACAAAAAAACACAAATCAGAATCTTGAGTACAAGACATGGAGTCAATACACACCTATCTTTGCTCCCATCAGGGAGTGTGCCAGTTGGGATTTCTATGTAGAGGTTGTTGTTGTTAAGCACAGCTCTCCAATTAACTTGCTTGCCGTCTGTCAGCCTGGATTGGACATTAAGCACTCTAGTTCTGTTGTTGGACGCAAGCTCTTCTGTTATATTCAGCCTATTATCCTGATTAAAAAAAAAAAAGGCTAGAGCAGTAATACAACAGGAAAAGCATCAGTTGTAACAAGGCAAGTCAATGTACATGCAGATATGACTTTTCAATATCCCATTATAACCAACAAAAACTCAATCACATTTCAATTACTCCTAGCTCAGGCATATATGCTATATAGGTAGAATTACAGCTAAAGTTAAAGCTATGAAAAAAATGCAGTGGAAAAACTATAGAAAGGACAGTCAACAGTTCCTAATTTATATTTGTATTTTTTATACTTACAGAATAAAATAAATTAGCTGAAAGATTGTGATCCCTCTGACTATTCCCTCGCCCACCTGGGATCTTCAGGGGTGGGTGAGGGACATCAGGAACACCACCGAGGCCCTGGACCCAGGTTACTACAGCAGTTTAAGGTAACTCTGGAACTAAAAGGAAGAAGATAGACATTAGGAAACATTCTCCCACCCAACAGCCTACTTCATAAAAACAAACTTTCAGTGTCTGTATGCGTATTTGTAGTAGATACTAAAACGTAAACCAATTACCCTGCCCTGACCCAGTGTTACGCAGGCTATCAGGTATATTATGCGACACTGCTGAGCAGGCTTGATGTAACATAACACTTGGCATCTAAAGCACATACAAAGCAAAATTACTGCCATCTCTAGCTGCATACAATGGGGGGGCGGTCTGCTTTATACAACACGGTTACCAAAAGTTATGCTTGCCTGTATGGTGCAGGTGCCTGGTTGCACATACGCAGTCTAGCACTCACAAGACTGTTCAATCCCATAAGGCTGTACTGCCAATTGCCAAATATTGGCGACAGGATTTAATGATTATAGATGGGTGCATAATATTTATTTATTAGCTATTCACCCATCCTTCTAGCAGATAGACCAGCACACATTACCCTAACAAGAGCAACATCTCTGTTCAATAACAGCAAGTTTAACCTCACAATAAAACAGATTTTCTTCAGAAGCTAGAACGAGATCACTGTAGTGCATGGTACAAAACAGCAGTCCTATTTGCCAAATTAGTTACACCCACGGATATCTCCATTTGAGAACGGGCAATTCACTGACAGATCCACCGAGCTGCTTGTTTTCTAACCAGTTTCTATCACCCGAGCCCTGGTGTGCACCCCTGACATAGCCTATGAGTATTTATGATTTAACTGGACACCCCAGTATAATTTATACATTTATTTTAAATGGAGGTTCACACGTGGGGCTTCTGTTTTTCCCATGCAATAAACGACTGCGCATACATATATAAATAGACACACCGCTTTAGTTATTTATGCATGTAACTGCCAATTAGCAAGACATATCCTGCACTATACCATTAAAGCTATTGTTAACACGCACGGTGCAGTAACAAAGTCAGAATTAGCCGATGTACGTATATTATATAGATATAAGAAAGTTACTAGTCTAGACCGATCGTAAGCTGAAGAGGCTACATGTAACCGAAGTGTTACGAGGTTAGAGCACTGCCATCTTGTATAAAAGGCACTGGCTCCTCCCTATGCACCATCTCTCACCCTGCAGATCTTCGCTTGCGTCATCTCAGCAGATGCCCACTGGGGAATTGTGAGTCCAACACGCAGCAGCAGCCATTAGAATTGTGCATAAAATTTTGAAGGCTGAAAGGTTTTGAGGAAGACCTACACAGATGGCCACACTCCGACTACCTACAACGCTGGAGATTTATCCAACACTGACCCCGAATCTGCTTTATTTTCAAAGCAGCAGTAAGGATTACAGTACTATAGCTATTACGCATTGTCCAGCTACTAGACATTTACATGGAACACGATGGTTCAGTTATATGTTCTAAACAGCCTTTTATTTATCACATGCACTGCTGCAGTGCCACTGTCTAAACGCAGAATGTTCAAGTCTTAAGTTATAACAGCATCCCTTTCCTTCACTTGTTCCCCATCCACCTTTCGTATGGCTTATAGTGCAATAAAAAGCTACACTATTACTTAAGGCTAAAGGCATTGCGAAACCCCCACAAAGGGCAAGTCCCTGCCAGGTCTTAGTCACCGATTAGGATGACTGCGCAATGCCCCCTTACAAGCTTTAAGGCATGTGACAGAAGACTCAATGTCATGCTTAATTACCAGGCCATAGATTGGGTTACGCAGCTGGAGAAAAGACATCAGCCAACTCGACACACACACACTGGCCACGACAGTATAACTGTCTAAGGTGAACCGGCTATGAAGCGCTAACACTGATATGCCTAACTGCATCATTTAGCTATAGTGAGCGCAAACCGATGTATAGGCCGCTGCAAACATAAGGTGATCTTCCCGAGACTATAAGGCCCGCCTAGCTTCTCAGCCCAATTGCTATGGGGGGGGGCAAAATTGACCCATTAAAATAAAAAAGGGGGGGAGCGCGCACCACATAGCCACGCCTTGTTTACCGCTAGTCTCCTGACGGTAGCCGGTTGTCATTAAATCAGGCCAAGGATCAACGGTCAAAGCTGTAAAAGCCCAAAAGCCAGCAGCGAAAGGCTTATTCAAACATAACGCATTAACCAGGCCTCGGGCCGCCTACTGGCAAAAACAAGGCCAACCAAACGCGGAAAAAACACGACGTACGAACAACATAATGCCTCGTCTTAAAGCTTCGGTATGGAGAGAAAACAGATTATAGAGATAGGCGGATCTGACGAAGGAGGAGATGGCACCTATAAAAACACCTCGTGACCCACATTATCAATAAATGGCGGCCGCCTACCTTTCACTACTATTATTGGGAATACTCAGAAGAGGCATGGTGCTTCTATTATTTCCTTCTTTTTCTCTGGCAAAGCAATGACTATTTAGTATCCGTTGGAGGGAGGATTTCACCATCCGGCCTCTCTGGTCTCGGAACCAGGAAACTCCCTCGCCTTCGGCAGGTCCAACGGACTTAAAATGGCGAATAAGGTACTGCGTTGATGCTTTTATATGACCGGTTCGGTAGCCTCGCCCACTTTCCTATTCCCCCTCCAACCCACGCGCCGTGACCAATCGAGAACGCTCCTGCGTGCTTCCGTGTCGGGTCGCGCGCTTCCCGCTTTGTTATGGGATTGGCTGACAGAGGCGAGAACTAAATAGCTTGACCTAGCGAGAAAGAGGAAATGCGCGTGCACGTTAGCCCCTCCGCTTTGTACTCGTCTGGCAACAGCGCGTGCACGAAAACAAGGGTGAGCGTGACATCAGCAAGCTGCGCGGGCACGCGGCTTCTCAGGCCCCGAAATATACGCGTTTCATAAACTTCTGAAAACGACATTTGCACACATGTAAAACATATTGTTTGGTTGTATTGTCTAAGAATAGCTTCCACCATGAAGTGCGAGACCACTATCTGAAAGGTAAAACAGTTGTCACGAGAATGGGGTAGCGACTCTATTGCTTTCTTGATGGGAGGGGGGGGAATGGAGCGTGGAAAAATACTGTGATGTCATTGTTGCTATGGGGATGGTGCACGTGGTTAAATGGGCTAGTAGGAAGTGACGCTTCTTGGGGAGGTTGAAGGTATGAGTTAACCGGTTTAGGTTCCTGATGTGCAATGAGGCAAAGAAAATCCTGCTGGTTAATGTCTGTTTCACAACCGCTATAGAAGCATTTGTGCCGTACCAAATAAAAATATTACAGCGGCCAGGTTGTCATGATTTATGGTTTTCTCATTAAAGGGACATTCCAGCCATTATGTGCACTTTAATGCATGTGACAGCTGTGTGGTCCCTTTAAATGTTTGTGACCCCCCCCCCATATCTGCATTTGGCCTTTTCCAACCCCTCAGCTAGATGCCTTATGCCTAACGTGTTTGGGTGAACACATTTCCTTGCACATGTTATACTTTCACTCAGTCACTTCCAGCATTGGCGCAATATGTGCTCCCATTGATTTCAATGGGAGCGTTTTCTTGCCACTGATGGGCTGCTTCAAGCAGTCATGTAGGAAAACGGAAGCTGCAGCTTCTACCTCAGGTAATTGCCTTGTTTTTTGGGGAGGATAGGGGTTAGTGTAACTATAGGAAACTCACAATAAAAGCAACATATGCCGGGGCTTGATTTACTAACCTAACTAAATCAAGCCTTAGAAAATACGTTTCTTCTAAGAAGAAATGGTTTCAATGTTCTGTGCGTTTGAAGCTTAGAATATACAATCATTTAATGAAGTTTAGACAGGCTGTTGGATTGCTGACTGTTTTATGTTACATCATTTAGACCAAGTAAGGTTTAATAAGGTTATTGAATCAAGCCCATTATAACATATTGATACACACAATCTATAATGCAGTAATATCACACATTTTGCAAAACTGTTACCTTGCATTCTATACATTATTTTGATTACATTTTCGCGGTAGTGAGTAAGAAGTGTTGTGACAATTTTTGCAGTCTTTACGTTTAAGATATTTTACTATTATCTCTGTTGTTGTTATTGTTATTTATCCACTTTGGGGATCTCAATTGTCTAGAGGGTACCTCTGATGATATCATGGGGACATCACTAGAGTAACTGTAGCCTGGTCTCCACAACCATTTACTCTGGTTTATTCCCCTTACTAAATCTTGATTTGTCTACAGAAATTTGGGATGGATCGTGAATGCGTTTTGACATCCAAAGTCAGTAGTTCATACCATGAAAGGGCCACTCCAGCCATCATATGCCCTTTAATGCATATGATAGCCGAGTGGTTCCTTTAAGCTTTCGTGTTGACTATTTTGTCTATGAATGCGGGATTCTGCAAAATGCCCCTATATGCATTTGCCCCTTTGTGTGATACACATACACTGTATATTAAAATGCATTCTTTATTGGAGGGGGTGTCAGGGACATTAGATTGTCCCTTTATTGAATTCATTTGTAAGTACTTTAATATGCTTTCCTCCCACCTGTAGGCAACAAAGTGACTTACCTTTAAGACAAGCTGCAGCGCAATACTCCAACTATGTGGTGCTGTTTTCACTCCACTGATTGGCTGCCTAAAATACTCTAGTTGAAATCACACGGAAGCACTGTTTGCACGTGAACTCTGTTAGAACCCCCCTCGGAACTGTCGCCGAGCTAGTGCTGGAGCTCGCTGGTGGTGAGTATATCACATGAACACAGGCTGCCGGAGATGTGTTCAGCGGAACTAATCTCCTGCAAGTCAAGTAGCTTGAAGTGGGGAAAGAGGCAAAGGCACTCACACGAAGACTACACAGAAATTTTAAGGCGTTACTCAGCTATCATATGCATTAAAATGTATATGATGGCTGGAGTATTCCTTAGTGTCCCTCTAATCCACCAGTTTCTGGTGATGTGATACCTCCAATGATAAAAGGGTGCTGTTCCACAAAACAAGTGGTGCTGGCCACCACCCCCAGTAAAGAAGAATGCATATAAAAGTTATGTGAGCACCAGCAGCTACCTCCTTACTCCGTGGTCCACAATTAAAGCAGCCAGTCAGTGTCATGAATAAAACCCTGCAAGCCAGCGCTAGAGGTAACTGGAGCAACGTATATTGCGTGCAAGGAGATGTGTTCAGCGGGGAAAGGGGCAAATGCATTTAACAGGATTCTGGAAAAGGGACAGAACAGAAATTTAAAGAGACATCTCGGCTTTTTAATGTATTAATATAATGGCTATAGTGTCCCTTTGAGGAGCTCTTTCAGTTTCAATTGCAGCAACTCACCTGAGCTTGTTTTTTGTGTTGTATTACAATAAAATGTTTTTGGCAAAATTATAAATGAGGCACAATTTTTACTTAATTATAGAATTATTTCTGAAAAGGGTTTGGACATTCAACACAACAAAAGATTATGTTTTTTAATGCTGAATTTAGTTATACAAGTACTACATTCAGCAGTGCCTTTAACACCTTAAGGACCGGTGAGATCCGCAAAACTAGTCCATGAAGGCAAAGAACATACCCCTACGTCATGGTGTTTTAGCATCAGCATGCTTAAATCCCTGTGGATGAACCGAGATCAGGCAGTGACATGACATCAAATGTGACATGACTCTAATTGAGTGCAGTTACACTCAATAGTGACCAAACATCAGGGCCGGATTAAGAGCAGAGGAAATTAATAAAATACACAGAATGGACAGAATCTTAACTCCATCCATGTGTAATGGATAAAGAGAACATCAGTGCTCGGCAGATAGTATAAGATAGAGTGGGAGTACATCAGTACACTAAAAAAAAGTCACCATACACGGGACCCCTGAAGCCACAATTTAGTGCCACTAATCCTTTTTAATAAGATACGCAGGTTGAAATAGAGTAAATAACACAATACCTTTACTTTTGCTCTCACTGATTTCTTGGCCTAGAATGTTTTGTCCTCTGAAGTGGCTACAAATTCAGGAGTGCGTTTTATCTCTGGATAAGTAAAAATTAAGTAGTTTAATTTATTCCTACAGAAAGTAAAGTGCCAGAAAACAGATGACTTAATACACACCAGGACAGGCTCTGCCACCCAGACACACACACACAAGGACAGACTATGCCACACCGACACCCAAAAACACACACCAGGACAGGCTCTGCCACACTGACACCCAAACACACACACACCGGGACAGGCTCTGCCACACTGACACCCAAACACACACACACCAGGACAGGCTCTGCCACACTGACACCCAAACACACACACACCAGGACAGGCTCTGCCACACCGACACCCAAACACACACACAACAGGACATGCTCTGCCACAACAGGACACTCTCTGCCACACTGACACCCAAACACACACACAACAGGACAGGCTCTACCACACTGACACCCGCATCCGGACGGTTTCCCTTTGGTATTGATTTATGTGATGGCCGCAGCTGGCCCTCTTGTGTATTGATGCTGCCAGCCCCCACGTGTATTTGTGCACTCCAGAGAGCCCCCCCATTGTGTATTTATGCCCCAGCCAGCACCCGCTTGTGACTTAATGCCCCCACACCTTTGCGTATTGCCCCCAGCCAGCCCCACATTGTGTATTTATGCCAGCCACCCCCCTTTAGTATCAAATGAGATTTGGCACCCAGACCTGCCTAGGACCCAGATTGGAAGAATATATATTTGGTATTTTCCCCATTGGCTCTATCTGTGTAAAACTGCAAAAAATGTTTTGGTTGCTTCTTTCATTTTTATTTTTTTGTTAGATTTTTTTCTTACATAATAATGTCTTACATGTATAGATAGGGCTTCAAAAGAAAGCCCTACTGAAAAAAAAATAATACATTAATTGAGTTAGAGGGATATTGCAGTTGAACAGAGCTAAAGCAAAACACAGAACTTGCTCTGGTCCTGTAGTGTAAAATGAAAACATAATTTTTAAAGGCGTTAAATGAAAACATAATGACATTCTTCTTCAGAGTATGTGTGCTATTATAGGCTGTAACTTTAAATATTATGAGCAAAGCTGACTGGGGCAGGCATAAAATATAAATATTTGCAGGTATGTTGTTGTGTGGGAGCAAATATGTTAAGGTTGCTGCCAGAAAGCCAAAGTAATTTCTTTCTCCCTGAGCATTTTTTCCTTAAATAAATACAAAATGCTGAGCCTTCTGCCATGCAAATCTTTTTTTTTTTACACAGTATTTGGTTTATCAGAGAGTTGTATGCTGGCATTCTTGATCATTTCTATAGCAGGCTAATATCCGAACACAAAAGATCAACAATGTCCCGCAAGCATATTCTCTCAGGGTCATTGTTGCTCTATGTGAAAAAATGTTAGTACCAAATCGTGCTATTCACTAATTGAGAAAAACAGTTTCTTACCACATCAAGCATGAGCGAAGCATCGAAAGCAGAGAATACGTTCACACCAAAGTATGATGCAAAGTCAGATACAGTGTTTGATTTTGGAGAAGGGGAGGACTTTATGTTCTGACTAAACTCCTCCTGCACTAGTCACATTGGTCCATCAGGAAGTATTTTAACTTTTATCTTTTGTCAATGCAGCAGGGAAGCCATCTTTAACAGTGGGTGGTATACATCTCTGGTCATGACGTATTTATTTGATTACATCTCAAATAAAATCATCTTTTCTTCTAACAATTAAAGCAGTCACATTGTGTAGCCAGAGGGTCAGAGTAAACAGATACCCTTGTCGGATAGAAAACACACCAGTATGGGCTGGACACAGTCAGCATTGTTCAACCAGTTTGCTATATCCTCACATTAAATCTCTGCTTCGTTTGCTCAGTTTTCTTAATGCCTCCAAATGCTTTGTGTCAAGTCTCTAGGCTATGGTGACATGTCTTGTACAAAGTGTGTACACCCAAACACCTGCTTAAAAATGTTCAAAAACGTATATCAATTTAACTAAATTCAATTGGCTAGCTATGGGATTTGTTTCTGCAATATCTTATACTGAAAACCCTTATTAACAGGATACCACTGTTCCCGGTGTATGTTTGACAATTATTCACTGGGACCACTGATCTTAAGCAAGGGGCAAAAATATAAAAGGGGGGTTAATGACAAAAGAGGGGAGAAAACACATTTTTTTATGCTTTGCTGTAGCGTTTGTGTGTCGGTGTGGCAGAGCCTGTCCTGGTGTGTGTGTGTTTGGGTGTCGGTGTGGCTGGTGTGTCGGTGTGGTAGAGCCTGTCCTGGTGTGTGTGTTTGGTGTGTCGGTGTGGCAGAGCCTGTCCTGGTGTGTGTGTATGTTTGGGGTGTCGGTGTGGCAGAGCCTGTCCTGGTGTGTGTGTTTGGTGTGTCAGTGTGGCAGAGCCGTCCTGGTGTGTGTATGTATGGGGTGTCGGTGTGGCAGAGCCTGTCCTGGTGTGTGTGTTTGGGGTGTCGGTGTGGCAGAGCCTGTCCTGGTGTGTGTGTGTTTGGTGTGTCGGTGTGGCAGAGCCTGTCCTGGTGTGTGTGTTTGGGTGTCGGTGTGGCAGATCCTGTCCTGGTGTGTGTGTGTTTGGGTGTCGGGGTGGCAGAGCCTGTCCTGGTGTGTGTGTGTCTGGGTGTCGGTGTAGCAGTGCCTGTCCTGGTGGTATTTGGTCATCTATTTCTTGACACTTTACTTTCTGTAAGAATAAAATGAACTATTTAATTTTTACTTATCCAGAGATAAAACTCCCTCCTGAATTTGTGGTCACTTCAGAGGACAAAACCTTCTAGGCCCAGAAATCAGTGAGAGCAAAAGTAAAGGTTTTATGTTATTTACTTATTATGTTATTCAATATGCAGATCTTATTACAAAGGTATAGTCACAGCAATTTGGATGTTGGTTGGGATTTTCAGAGGTGTGATTTCATTCTGCTCTACAGGGAACAATTCCCCGTCCTTCCCCCTGAAGGGACAATCTTTTACACACACACTGGCAGAACAGGAATTTATAGTGATTTGAATGGCAAATAGTGTGACTCAGGTATGTATGAGGGCTGCATGTGGGTACAAAAGCTCAACCACAAGATAAAATATATGGGGCTTGTGTCCAAATGTTTCCAGGGCTGTTTTTCATTACCAGTCCGGCCCTGCACATCCGCATCAAACTACCGTCCAGTTTCCCTTCTCTCGTTAGCATCCAAACTGCTGCAAAGACAAGCTTATAATTAATTAACTAATTTCCACTTTTCAAACTCAATGTTTGAACGTCTACAATCAGGTTTCCATCCACAGACTGCACTCACTTAAATTACTCATGATCTCCTTGCAGCTAAAACAAAAGGCCACTTCTTACTACTTATACCCTTGAACCTCTATGCAGCCTTTGACACAGTTGACCACACCCTCCTCCTAAACAACCCTCCATGCTCATGGCATCCGGGACACAGCTCTTTCCTGACTCAACTCCTACCTCTCTGACCATATTACCGTATTTTTTCAGTGGAACTTTCTCCTTCCCCCAACTGCTTTCTGTTGGTGTTCCTCGGAGCTCGGTTCTTGGGCCTCTACTATTCTCCAGCTACACCTCTTCCCTCAGACAACTGGTATCTTCTTTTAGTTTCCAGTACCATCTATATACACAAGACACCCTAATCTATATTTCCTATCCTGACCTTTCACCCTCTCTTCTAACTCGCCTCACCTTCTTTCAGGCATTGCATCATGAATTGCGCCCCATTATCTAAAGCTCAACATCTCCAAGACTGAGTTTATGGTAATCCGGGCATTCGCTCTGTCCATAATTCCTGATATATCTCTTACTGTTGACAATGCCACTATCTAACTGACAGACCAAATTTGCTGCCGTGGTTCCACCCTTGACCTCATCAAATTCTGCTGCCTTCACCTGAAAAACATATCCTATATCTGCCCATTACTTGCACAAGAAACAACTAAAATATTAATCCACTCCCTGGTGATATCCCGTCTGGGTTGTTGCAACCCTCTACTAACTGGTCTCCCCTTTTGCTGCTCCAATCCATCCTTAACACTGCAGCGATATTAATCTTTCTCTGTCATCGTCATCTGCCGCTCCACTATGCCATTGGGTCCCTATACCCTCCAGAATCTAATGCAAACTTCTGACCTTGACCTACAGAGCCATTAACAACTCTCCACCCCCTATATCTCTACCCTTCTATCCACATACACCCCTAGCCATTTTCTTTGTTCCTCTCATGACTTTGTCTCTCTTCTACTGTTCATTACCTCACCCTACTCCCATATTCAGGATTTTTCCTGTGCTGTATACCTTCTGTGGAATTGCCTTCCCCATTCCCTCAGACTTTCTCCCTGGTACGTGACTTCTCTGAAAACCCACCTTTTTCAAAAAGCATACAATCTTTCTTTTTAGCACACAATTGTAAACGCAATGTCTCCATCTTTAATGTAAGCCTCACTTAAGTATATAAGACATCAACCATTGTAGGTAACAGAAGAATTTAAGCTGGCTTTAGTTAGTTGCTATGGAGAGGCCACTACTTGCCTTGTACAGTGTTGGTATTCCAAGCACACATTGCCAACTACATACAGCTGTGTGGATTTTCTGTATAGAATGTCACTACATAAATATCACACCTGCTTGTAATTGCCACTTCTACCAAAACCCATGTTTCTTCAATGCTACGCTATTCCAATGTATGCAACACTGTTTAGTGTCTCAGTATTTTTGTAACTACACCCCAGAAAACTCCTGCAAAAACAAACACAGGCCAAGCTAATATCCAAGAAACAGACTTTGTATCAAAAACCTCCCAAAATTACAAGAAGACACTGACTCTTCCCTTACTAACTTAATTATCATGCTCTTTGGTGAATTACAATCTACTGTTTCAAATTAGAAGATGGTTTTCTCATAGGGAAATCTGAAGGTCATGTCTATCTTCACTGATACTGCTTTTTATGACTGTAATTTTATAGTATGTGCTCCACAGTTTCCTAGGGCTACATTTTTTATGTCTATATGATTCTTTTACTTTGTTCCCTAATTTTCTCTTTTTTGTAACTTTTGGTTGTCAAGCTTTGGTGACATTTTCCTGTATATTTCAATGGCCATTTGTTACCTTAGAGATCTCTGCTGCAAGCATGGTGAAGCATGGTGAATGTAATAAGCAACATATGGGAAACATAGCAATACCCATGTGATTTTATAAAACTGTCCTCAAATGCTCCTTCCCTGCAAGCACTCTGTCCTCCAGCACAAAATGTTCTCTTTGGGCCAGTGCTAGCTAGAAGGAACTGGTTCAGAGCTGGCTTTGTTTTCTTGTGTTTCAAAAATTAATATTAAATCGCTTAAATGAAAAGTCTAATTTTGATAATCCAGCCTGAACACAGATTTTACTTGATTTGTTTTCCATCATTAAAGCAATGAAACTGTGTTTATGTTTGATGAATTTAAAGGGACACTCCAGCCATCATATGCACTTTAATGTGTTTGATAAATGAGGCATACCTTTAAATTTCTATGGTGTTCCTTTTACAAATGCATCAGGGATTCTGCAAACACCCCCCACACCCATATGCGTTTAGCTCCTTGCCGGACTGCTAGCTACTTACCACAAATGCTGCGAGCGGGCTTAGTCCAACCTTCATGTGAATGCGCATGATTGCAATGGGAGAGTTTTTCATCCAATGCAAGAACTGTCAGACCACAGAGAAGAAGGGCAACTGCAGAGCTGCTGCTTCTACCTCAGGTATTTACTTTTCTGTTTTTGAAGAATGCATATTAAAGTATTAGCAGAGTACCATTTCCTTTTCCAAACCTGCAATTTTCACATTGTAGTTTATGAGGCCTGTACCTCTGGTGTTTTTTTTTGTCCTGGCATTGCCAACAGGCAAATCTTATTTTAGCCTTTCAACAGTATATAATTTGGAAAAAATATACTAAGAACTGGTATTTTCTGGTCACATATTGATGATAAAATATGTATTTGTATTACATATTTTTTGTGCTGACTAACTTCATTGATTATTGTTTTATTGTATTTTGTTTTGGGGTGTATCTTAAGTGTGGTTTGTAGCAATTCATAATGGAAGTCTTGCTGGATCGTGTGAGACTTATGGCATTTAAAGGATGAAAGGCAGTCCCGTGCGCCAGGAACTGCCGGATAGTGGCGTGCAGTGGAGCATACACTGCTACTTTCTTCATGACATTCTATGGGTCCCCTTTTCATAAAGGCATGGAATATCATGAAGGTTTTAAAGGGTTAAAACCCTTGATAATAAGGTTAATTGTTCTTTAGAAAGATTGTCAGGGACAGAAAACTGAAATTCCTTCATTTTCAAACTAACACAAGCCTTTAGTTGTGTAAAAAGAATCTCCGTAACTTGGCATCAGGGGCAGGCTAACCTATTGGGCAGGACCACAAGCCCGCCTGCTAATGGTATGCGCCCCCTCGCGCCGCTTGAGGAATAGGACTGGTAAGGCTGATCATCTCTTTTGAACTGGCCTTAAATCAAGGGAGCTGGAGTTCTGTTCATCCAGATTTCTGTATTCTGCTCTCTTGCAACTTGCACTGGCTGCTGATGCTTAGCGCCTGGAAATGATGTGAAATTGAAAGCACAATAGTTTATCAGCAGCGGCAGCTTAGCCACTAAGCGGAAGATCACGTAAAGTCAAAGAGCTGGGTTACTGAGTGCGCATGCTATGTAAAAGTCGCCAGTGCTCTGCTGATTCCAAACCTGAAGAGTTCCAAACTTCCACTGGCATTAATATCAGCACAAAATCTGCGCGGCGGGAGCTTCGTGGAATGGGTTTCCATGGCTAAGCAACTACATGCAAGCCTCACATCCTCACAATGCCAAGCGTAAGTTTGAGTAGTGTAAAGCACGTTAAACGTTACCTACCTGGCTGCATTGTACCAATAAAGTTTGGTGGAGGAGGGGTAATGGTATGAGGCTCAGGAGTTGGACTAGGCCCCTTACTTCCAGTGAATGAAAATCTTAATGCTTGAGCATAATAAGACATTTTGGACAAATGTTATCTTTCCAACTTTGTCGACGTGCTTTTTCTATTCCAGCATGACTGTGCCCCACTGCAAAAAGCAAGGTCCAAAAAGACATGGTTGCATGAGTTTGATGTAGAAGAACTTGACTCGCCCAAACAGAGCCCTGACCTTAACTCAAACACCTTTGGGATGAACTGGAGCGGAGATTGCGAGCCAGGACTTCTCACCCAACACCAGTGCCTGACCTCACAAATGGTCTACTGGATGAAAGGGCAAAAATGCCCACAGAAACACTCCAAAATCTTGTGGAAAGCCTTTCCATAAGAGTGGAAGCTGTTAAGTTAGTGTAATGGTCATGTCTCCTAATACTTTTGTCCATATAGTGTATAATTAATAAGAATTATATTTTGTGATGTGTGAAAATCTGTTTAAGGTACCTTTTTTTTATTACTAAAAATACTGAAAAATTGGATATGTGGGTGAGTAACCACAAGTTAGGGGCTTAACCAGGAAGAGGTGTGGACATGGGGTGTGGCTAAGGGAGGGGTATTTTCAGAAGAGGCCCATGACTATTTGTTGCCTAGGGCCCTGGATTGTCTCAATCCACCTATGCTTAGGATACAACTTGATAACTGTGGTTTGGGAATGCTAATGGTATGAATACTTTTCCTGTTACTAATAAACTTGTAAAATGATATGTGATTAATAAAGATCCCGTAATAACTTGAGAAAATCCCTAGGTGTAGTGGCCCAGAGATCTACTATTTTGACATGGGGACCTGAAGGAGATGGGCCTGACTGGGGAGGTAATGTTAGCTGCACATGTGCATATGGCAAGCTCTGGGCAGATAATTAGTAGAGTGAAGGTAGGGCTCAATTCCCAGAGATCAAAGGACCAACTTGGAGGCTGTATTCTTCTTATATTAGTTTCGGTTTGTATCAAGGGGATCTGGACAAATTTTTACAACTTGTTTAGCTTAATTCAGCCTCGTTGTTTGAATTGCTTTGGTTTGCCTTGATCTGCTTAGACGAGCTGTGATTGTGAGTTAAAAAAAACTATTCATTGTAAGGTATGTCTGCTAAACATTTACGCAGAGTTGGGTGATTAGCACATATTACTTGAGTAGGAGCTCTTGAAGTTGAATTGCTGACTAATGAGAAACAATTTAGAGCTTGTTGCTTTTTTTTTCTTTACAAAATCTCGATACTATTATTGGATTATTATGTCCTTCACTTGGTAGGATGTAAGTAAGGGAGGGGATATGTAATGTGCGATGTTTGACATACATCTGTCTGAATGACATACCACATTAGAATAAAGTGCTTAGTTTAGCCAAGTTATTAAACATGTAAATAGTTTCTTCCCTTATAGTTTATAGAAAATATATTTTTTTCTTTAGGAGGCTTTACTGCCAATATTATGCCAGTTATTGGTTGATTCCACACCCTTTAATCTCCCCTATCATTACTCCTATATCAAATCTTCTTAATCTTCTATGTATTGTGCCCCCCCCCACACACACACACACGCACACACGCACAATAAATATCCTCTTTTACTGTGCAGGACTGCTGAAATGGCTCTCATATGATAGGGATAGATCCTGTAATTGCAGAATTGTCAAGGACAGCTGGATTACTGAAAATGTAGGACACTCTTAGATTAAATCAAATTCTAGGAAAAAGCTAAGGTAGTAAATACAAATATCTTGTGTGAAAATATGTTTTTAAAATTTGAGGTCATTGTACAAAGAGGGTCTAATTAGCAAAAGAAAAAAAATATCACATGACCGACCACAGAGGCAGCCTCCAGATCTGGAAGATTTTTTTGAGCAAAATTTATATAAATTCAGGCTTTTGTACATCAAAAACAACATAAGGTGTGGGATGTCTGTAGGGTTAACATCTTATACAAATACCACACTAAAGGCCAGATAAGTTTGCATTGGTAGACAGTTATTGATGTTGTATCTCGAATATTGCATGGGCTTCTATAATACCTGATGTAACACAAGCTTCTGTCTACTCTTTTAGATTATGGTATGCATCCTTCAATGAATTGGTGTGCCTGATTGGACTCCTATTTGTTTTATTGTATTAGTACAATTTTAAACTTTGCATATTTTACCTTGTCTTCCTAGTACTGCTGTGGTGTGGGTATTGCACTGACAACAGAGATGTTTTGTTTTTTTTCTGATCTCTCCTTCTCCTCCACTCTAATGCTGTTACTATTCTGCTTTGCATGAAATGTAACTTCCTATCTCACATAGAAAAGAGAATGAGAATATACGGTGGATATAGAAAGTCTACACACCCCTGTTAAAATGCCAGGTTCTTGTGATGTTAAAGAATGAGACAAAGATAAATCATGTTAGAACTTTTTCCACCTTTAATGTGACCTATAACGTGAACAATTCAGTTGCAAATAAACTGAAATCTTTGAGGGGGAAAAAACTCACAATAACATGTGTGCACACCCTTAAACTAATATTTTGTTGAAGCACCTTTAGGTTTTATTACAGCAATCAGTCTTTTTGGGTAGGAGTCTATTAGCATGGCACATCTTGACGTGGCAATAGTTGCCCACTCTTCTTTGCAAAAGCGCTCCAAATCTGTCAGATTGCGAGGACATCTCCTGTGCACAGCCCTCTTCAGATGTTCAATTGGATTCCAAAACCTTAATCTCCATTCTTTTGTGGATTTGGACGTCTGCTTTGGGTCGTTGTTGTGCTGAAAGGTGAACTTTCTCTTCAGCTTCCTAACGGACGCCTGAAAGTTTTGTGCTAAAATTGCCAGGTATTTGGTACTGTTACATAATTCCCTCCATCCTGACTAAGGCCCAGCTTCCAGATGAAGAAAAACAGCCCCAAAGCTTGATGCTGCCACCACCATGCTTCACTGTGGGTATGGTGTTCTTTGGTTGTTTTTGCACCAAACGTACCTTTTGGAATTATGCCAAAAAGTTCAACCTTGGTTTCATCACACCAAAACACATTTTCCCACATGCTTTTGGGGGACTTGATGTTTGTTTTTGCAGACTTAAGACGGTCTTGGATGTTGCTTTTCTTTGTAAGAAAAGGCTTCCGTCTTACCACCGTACCCCATAGCCTATTCATATGAAGAATACGGGAGATTGTTGTCACATGTAGCACACAGCCAGTACTTCTTGGTAATGTCTCTGTTGTGCCATATTGTCTGCACTTGATGATGACTGTCTTCAGTGTGTTCCATGGTATATCTAATGCTTTGGAAATTATTTTGTGCCCTTCTCCTGACTGATATCTTTCAACAATGAGATCCTTCTGATGCTTTGGAAGCTCTCTGCGGATCATGGCTTTTGCTCTGAGATGCAACTAAGCAAATGTCAGGTAAATCCTTCTAGAACAGCTGAACTTTATTGTGATCAGAGTCACTTTAAATGATGGCAGGTGTGTAATGACTTCGATTTAACATGAGTTTGAATGTGGTTAATTCTGAACACAGCTACAGCCCCAGTTATAAGAGTGAATTGAATTGTTCACGTTCTAGGTTAAAGGTGGAAAAAGTTCTGACATGATTTATCTTTGTCTCATTCTTTAACATCACAAGAACCTGGTATTTTAACAGGGGTGTGTAGACTTTTTATATCCACTGTATATACCGTATTGGCTCGATTATAGGCCACACCCAATTATAGGCCGCACCATAAAAGTTAAGTGCTTTTTTAAAAAAAAATTTAGATTCTTATAAAAAAAAACAAACAACTTAGTGGAATAGATATGCTGCCACTCTGCTCCCCCAGATATGCTGCCACTCTGCCCCCCCGAGATATGCTGCCACTCTGCCCCCCCCCCGAGATATGCCCCCCCTAGACTTACCAATACAGACTCCCGGTTGTCTAGTGGGGGACATCTGCGCGATATGCGTAGACAACTTCCGGTGCCGGCACTTCCGCTGTGGGAAGTGTTAAAGCACATCGAGCAGACGTGCTGGCAGCGGAGGTTGGTTACGCGCATCGCCGCAGCCGGTGAACGTCTGTGCTTAGACAATCCCCCCCGCACCGTGGAAAGTGCTGGCAGGGGAGGCTATCTCCGATAGGATGCAGGTCCCCTGCAGCGCTGCGGGGGATCTGTATCCTAACCCTGCTGCCTGCCCGGCGCCTGGAACTGCATGTCCTCGATTATAGGGAAAGTGCGGCCTATATCCGGGCAAATACAGTATATATCAGACACCAAGATCAAGTCAATAGTTGCTTTATGAGCGTGAATACAACTTGTAGTACAGAAAAGAGTCAGTTCCATAACTCTATTTATAGAAGTTTTGATGTTTACGCTGTCACAGAAAACCCAACACGTTTTGATTTTTAGGAAATAGGTATTAAATAATCCAAACAATTAGGATATTTGGTGTTATTATCCACTCTTTAGATGTCTCCTGTTAGAGAACATTTTTCCCCAAGAAATCCCAGTAATAACATATATGCCATTATTTTAAAATGTCATCATGTGATTTGTAGCTCATTTGATATCATAGCTAAGGGCTAAACCCCTGTTTACTGCTTAGTTACTGACCATTTAACTTTTGCCACAAGGTATGCAAATGGGTCAAATTATTGAAATATCACAACTTTCTTTTTTGCCCCAGACAGCATGTCACTTCTATACCAGGGTATGATCACCACATCCACTTGGGTCGTATTACCCGATGATTGGCTGTCATTTCAATCTGGTACAGCTCTGCACCTGTCCCTGTACATTTAGCAGCTCGAACAGCACTAGAGGGGTGTGGACATCATACAGAGGATCTGAAACGGGAAGGTAAGAGACCTCCTTGTGATTTTACTTTCTTATGACAACAATGAAGCATTTTGATGTAAGAATTAGACAGCATGACTTTGAGTAAGAAGCTTGTTGAATCATTCCGCAAGGCTGTCGGTAAATTTACTTTTGGAAGAACTGCAATCTATATCTATATTTAGAAGGCTGCTAGCAGGCGCTGGCATATCCGTATTTCAAATAAGGTTCCCTGCCTCCTCTTAAAAAAGAGAGTGAGACAGAACTGAAAATTTGATTCCAGATTTTCGGATTGGCTGTTTTTTGGAATTTATCTGCCTCTGTAAATTATAAGAGCTCAGCAAGAATGTGTTGCAGATATACTCATAACCACTGAAACTGCCCATTCCTATAGAATAGCAGAGCCTTTCTGTTTTATCAACATATGTAAAGAGTCATAACAAAAATGTAAAAAAAAAATATAAGAAAGCTAGATGTTGCTTTGCCAGAGATGTATTTGTTGGGTCAAGAAACCACTTTATACATACTGTCTAATATGACAGCAGACAACTCTTGTATGAAACTTTGGACTGCAGCCCTTTTCACTTCAGTGGTGATAACAGCTGCCACAGCTTCAAGGCAGTTGCGGGAAGCGACATGATGAATCTTAGAATAAATGTTAGGTAGACAATAATTTGTGTACATCTCTCAATTTTAGACAATTGTCATGTACTTATGACAGATTAAGTGTGACCATAGCCTTACTTATCATTGCTTTTTTCTGTTAAACTAGATTTCTCACTTGCATTTTAAACTTCTACTATCATTAAGCTTCTGACTGTTGTTGATTGGTTAATGCCCCCTTTGCAACAGTGGCATTTTCTAGCCTAGGGTAGTAGGCCCAGGGAAGCAGCCTATCCAGAGAGCCTGGTGGCCTATTGTAGCACCACATCTCAATGGGGAGGTTAAAAAGAAAATCTCCTTAATTGGCACACGAACACTTTGGATGACATCATATCCTGGTGCTCAGAAGAAGGATGAGGCATGGTGGAGGCAGCTGGGGCACTTCCCTGGCAGTGCCGAAGATAAATATGCCAATAAACCACTAGTTTGTAAAGGTGTGGTGAGAAGAAAAGTTTGAATTTCAAAAAAGAACTTTGAGCAGATAAAGTTGTTCGTGCATTGATCTCAGCTACAAAATCTATAAAATAAAGTCTAAAAAATAAGTAAACACACTGCTTCACAACCAAAAAGAACAAGCTACACGTAGTTTTAATTAATTTCTTGATTTTGTTATGCAAAAAGCTGTGAAAACAAGTTGCAAATGATAGGCTAACATTATGAATTATAAATTCTAATTTAAAATCAGGTAGCTATAAGAGGTTAAAATAGAGCAGAATTCAGTATAAATCAGATTACTTCATTATCAGTATGATATGTGACGTAAAAGCTAAAACATCCAACCCATTGTAATTATAAGAAGAACTATAAAAGATTGCAAAAAACATTTAGGGAAGAAACCAAGTCAAATAGGGGATTACTGTATGTCTTTCAATCCCTTTAGATATTTTTTAATATTAAGCGTACAGTGAAATTAATGCCATGTGTCCATTTTTTCCGCTTTTACCGTTATATTTGATGTGATATATAATGATATGATATAAAAAAAAAAATATATATATATATATATATATATATATATATATTTATATATATGGGTATCCCTAGGTAGGTGTAAGGTTGTCACTTAACTATAACGTAGCAAAAGTATGAAAACTGTCCTGGCACAAAGCGTTAACTGCCCCCACCGCATTGCACAGCACTTGCACCTCACTTCTTTTCTGTATTGCTGATAAGGAATAGTGCAGCTGTAAAGCTCAGTGTGTCAAGGAACTGGAATCCAGCAGTCTGTAAACTGAGACCTACTAACAGATTGAGAAAGCACAGCAGCATGGGAATTAACACATGTTGTACCTATAAGAAATAAACATTTTTAGCACTTATGTATTCAGTTTCTGTTTCAAATATAAGTGCTAGAAATGTTTAATAAGAGGTAATTTAGCACACTTTGAGGCAAGAGAAGAGCAAAATGTAAATGGAAGCATTGTAGTCCTTGGTAACAGTTTAATAATTACATTGAGAGTGAATGAATCAGTGATCCTAATATTACACTATGGACATGGCGCTATATACACCCATGGACATATGCACCTTATATGTGCTAACAATTTTCTTATAGTACATACGTTGAAAGGGTATAACAACACAAGAATCAACATTATATTGTACATCGCTAGATGTGTGGGTAGGGTTCTTAATTTTTCAAAATTTCAATGTGCCAGAGTTGTTATGATCTAGCCTAGTCCAGCTATGTAGGCTTTCTGGCCAAGGTTGCACAGTAGTAGGGTGAGTAGTACACCACCTGCAAAGCTTGTATTTGAAGTAGAACAGCAGCCTACACAATCTTTACCTTATGTCTTTTTGAACAACAATCATAAACTTAATAATAGAGGATAGATGACGTAGCGGGTAGAAAGAATCAAGCAGCGTATTAAATGGTGTATTAAAATAGCTTTCCCCTTGGTATATGTATAAGACGTCATTTATTGATTTACGCGCCATCATATTCCGCAGTGCTGTACAATGGGTAAACCAGACATAACAAGTAGTACATCACTTAACAATACAGAAAATATTGGTTTTCTTTTTCTTTCATGAATGTATGTTAAGAGCGTGTTCCAAAGAAGGAGCACCAGTGCCTTTGTGTTAGACAAGAAGTGAGTAGGGTGTAGGCTTGGGACTGGCCAAAACGTATCGTGCGTTTTTCAGTATTCACTGGCTACATAAAAAGGTCTTCTATATGTTAGACATCTCTTTTTATTGGTTCTCAATGAGCAGGAACTTCTGTTGACCAAACAAAACAGAAGGAATAGGTGAAATGTTGGCTTGTCCAAATAGTTTGAGAAAAAAGTATTAAATGTATATTTTACTATTAACAAAAACACATTTTTAATTTCATATTTAATTTTATTTTTGTTACTATTATTATGGCAGTTGTCATGACTAAAGTCCACTAAATCACATGCTTTTTAGGGTTACTTTCTGGGAGTTGGTGGCTTATGATTGCACAAAGTTGGGACTGTCCCACAAAAAAACCAGATAACAACATTTGGCAGGTATACTGAAAATATAAATCGTTCCCATAGACAGGCAATCTTTGTCCCGAAATAGCTTCCCAGTGCCATATTTGTCCCCAGACATCTTGTCACTTGCCAGTACCATTGTTGTCTACTAACAGCTTAGTCCCATATTTGCATCCGCCCAGCTAAACAGTGCCATCTTTATGCCCAAACTGCTAAACTGTGCCATCTTTGCATCCACAGAACTAAACGGCGCCATCTTTACACCCATAAAGCAAAACGGTGTCATCTTGCTCCACAAACAGCTAAACAGTGCCATGTTTGTCAACAGTTTTAACAATGCCATCTTTGCCACTACACAGCTTACAAAGGCCATCTTTGTCCCCAGTTTCTTATTGCCAACCTTGTCACCTAACAGCTGCCCAGTGCCAGCCATGTCCCAAAAAACTTTCCATGGCCCACCATGTCCACAGTTTGCCAACTTACCTGACTGAAGTCTTCAGGACACTAGGTCTGGTTTGATCCCTCAGCACACACTGACACCTTGCGTGTTTCCGCACTGACGCCACTGCTGGCTTAATTTTTTTTTCCAATAGACAGGGCCGGCTTCTTAAAGTGCCACCCCATGGTACAGCTCTGCTGAGAGCTCTCTTTTTGGGACAATGGATTATCCCAGTTTGAGGCTGCCTGGGATGTGAAGTCCCATTGCAGCACTGTCCCCGGCATTCTGTGCGTGTGGTGACCCTGGTAGGGTGTGGGCTTAGTTCCACTACAAGTAAAACTGACTTTTATCCCTCGATAAAAAAATCTATTGCTTAGTAAGTCAAATTAGAGAACTCTTGATGTCTGTTGATTTACATAGCGTCATCATATTCTGCAGCAATGTACAATATCGGATCCTGTTTTACTGGCCCCAAACATTTTTCTTTTCAGAGGTGGATGGCATTTCAAAAGCTGTGCCAGGCCTTGGACTTGTCAGATAAAGCCATGCACAAGCCTTTTACTTGCAATTCAAGGCACAAGGGCATCCATATAGTCACTTGCAATGACCTTAATACTTAACGAGAGGAAGGATTTGAGACTGCTGTGCTCTCGTTCGTTCTGTTCCATTTCCCATGAGTTAAGCTAGCCACACTTTAGACCTGAGCATCAGTTTAATTAACTATATTATATATACTATTAGTTGTAATAAGGGGAGAAGTTCCTCCCACTAAATGTAAATCATTACGGTAAATGAAAACACCAAACGCCTCTGCTCTTTAAATGCTGTATTCTCAAAATAGAAACAAAGCCCTGATTATACATTACTAATAGGATTTATGTGCAAAGGAATGTTCAATCTCTGCAAGAGAAATGGGCAGCACACTGGAAACATACAGGTTAATAGTGTAATTATTCCAGTCGAGTCTATTTTTCCCTTGAGAAGGCAAATCTTAATCCCTTCTTTTTTTTGTACATGGTGTTCACTGCTTCTGTTGTGATGGTAACAGCATGGTCTCTGAACAAAATGTTTACCAAACAGTTTTAAGCGCATGAAATGTGATTGATAGCACATATTATAGCAATCAATGGCTATTTGGTAGAAAGTAAAATGTGTTCTTGTATAATTGTTGCTATGGTGAAATAATAATGAGATAAGTGTGACCAGGATTAAACCCATTATTAAATGTTTCCCCCTACCTTGAATAAAGTGGTTTCATCCAGACCACACAAGGATAAGTGGGGCATTTCTAGTTCCATTCCATATCAAGGAGGTAGATAGCAGGTGCTGTCACAGTAAACTAACCGGGCGCATTCAGGGAAACCAAAGGAAAGTGTGAGCGTAGTCCTCTAGTAGTATTTCCCTTGAAAATGCAATTTATTACTTTTAATTAGAGTGTAGTGAAGCCAATCATAATTTTAAGTGAAACACCACTCATGTAGATTAATGAAAGACATTAGTGTGGCGCTATTTGCCCCACTATTGCCTAAAAAAAATTGGGAGCTAGGATTAAAGTTTGTCAGTTCCATTGATGACAATCACATTCATACAACAGTATAGGAATTTTCTGATAACTATAATTATTGTTATTATAAAAAAAATAACTAATAATCAAAGCTGGATATTAATGATTCTTTACAGTGGCCATGATTGAATTAAAGTGAATTTAATGCATATAATAGCTGCGTGCTCCCTTTAAATGGTCGTGGTTTTGCTTTTGAAAATGCATGGGATGATGCCTCAGAATCTTACAATTATCTGCATTGTGCCGATTCATAGAAGAAACATCTTACCAGACAGGGACATTACCTTCCAAGCAAACTCTGCCCAGGCATGGTTCAAAGTGCTGTCCTCTGAACTACATCTAGTTGTGGTATGTCTCGACCTCTTGTGAACAGCCTGTCCCTGGAAGATTTGCACTGGGTGATTTCAAACTGTTCTAGTTTTTGCATTATATAAGGTTTTCAAGTGCCATTTGTATGATTGTCTAGTAGATTGGGTAGAAAACACCCCAACTCCTTATCATACTCCCTGCCGTAAACAATACAATGGCTCATAAAGAATCAGCTCATCAGTGGTGTTTGGGAAAGTGATCACAGCCAACAACAGCAGGAGCTTCCAGCTCTGCAAGCAAAGGATGTTTATTGGAGCAAAATATCAAACAAGGTTTGGTCCCCACCAAAAATCTGTGGATTTAGCATCACTACCTACCATCACCAAAGAGTTTCCGTAACATTGGATCGTTGTAACCGTTGAATGCCTCTCTTGCTCTAGGAATCATGGTTGCATGCATGCTTGTACCTTCTGTGTAACGCAACAATAATGCCTCACAGAAGATTATGTTAGCAACCAATGCAGTCAATTAACCACTAATAGGTCAAATGCAGCATATAAGACTTACAACAGTAATTGTTACACAACCCCAACATGTTATTTTAGTGTGTACTAAACCTTTATTTGAACCATTCATCTTGTCAGGGGGCCCTTGGAGTTTCCCACTATAATATACTATGTGTTGGAGCTATATAAACAATACTAATACAATTTACGTTCTAAATGGGGATTTAAAAGCTTCGTGACTTAACATGGTTCTTCAGGTTATATGTTAATGTTTTCTTGTTGTCCTTGCAGTGAGACATCTGAGGATGGAGAGTGAGGTGCGTGAAAAAGAGATGGCACGTCCCACATATGTGGAAGACCTTCCCATCCCTAAAGAAGGCGCTACTAAAGAGTCCAATGTGGAAAAAAAGAAAGGTGCTCATTTATATAAAAACCTTAGTTCTAGGAAACAATGTTTTGTAATATAAATTTTTACAGATTATGGTTTTTTTTCTGCGAAATAAATGATTGTGTTAAACAGGTGCTGTGTGGCTCAGTTGTGGAGCAAGCTTTGGAGGAGGAATTAAAAGTTGTAAATTGTTCATGAAAACCTCTACTCAAAGCAGTTCATGGAAAAATGGATAGCAGTTTGTAAGGTCTAGAACCTCATTGGCTTTTTGTCTGCAGCAAGCCCTGCAAATAACGTAAATGGCAAGCTCAGTACCATGATTAATGTATTTGTAGAAAACAGGCAGAATAACAGGCAGAATAAGTCCATCTGTCCAGAATAAGGCCTTACCATGCCTAGTTACCCAGTTGGCACAGCAGCAGCAAAATCATTTTTGTCAATATGCTGAGATGTAACCAAAGCAATTGGGTTACAGCGCACCATGCAATCTGTTAAAATCAATGCACACATTAATGTTAACATAAACCTAATTTATAGAAGTTTTACACCAGATATGCTACCAGGAGTCTTATACTGAGTTCTGGCAGCCTCTTTTTCAAAGGGTTAATTAATATTACCTTATTTATTTTGTGCTAGCATACAATACAGCATTCAATGACTGAAAAGTAGTTCTGCAAATTAGTTTTAAGTAGAATACTAAGATGTTTTAGTGATTGTTAGAGAAACCCCTAACAAACGTGTTAGCCTAGGAGTGAAATTATGCTATTTACACCCTACTAGAATGCAAATTTGTGTTTTTGCAAATATTGAAATACCAGGGAAAGATTTTAAATATTTTTTTCTTATATTTGTTTTGTAGTGAGCCTATTGACTGATGACAGGCAATAGGAAACTAGTTTAAAACTCAAATCATAACACAATATTGTCATGCAAGACTGTTGGGATAATGTTATGTTGATTGGAGGTAATATGTTTTGCATTGCTTTCAGACTGAAATTCTAGAAAATATATTACTGTGGAATCTTTTTGAAGTTCTTATTTGAATTGTTTCCTCAGTTAGGTAGCAATTATGAACCGTTAACATTTTCTTTTCTTTTAATCATATTTATTGATTTTTTTTTCCATATAACAAAAAAGAAAGACATAACATATTATACATGATACATACACAAACCTAAACACAATTACAAAGTCATAAGCATATAATGTTGCTTTTAATTTCTTCATAAAGACAAAAAAAAAAAAAATCTGTGAAGCCGAGTAATGGGCTAGCCCCAGTTGAAATATTTCATAGTTCTTGTAATTTTTTTATCCAGTCCTCATATATATCTGACTTCCTTTTATACGTTATACTAAAGAAAAATTGTCTCTTCTCTATACACCCCACTTCATACTGGTTTTCATCACTCCTTTTTTCATACGTTATACTAATCCAGCTCATACCTTTCTCCATTTGCAGCTGGAAGAACCGTTAACATTTTTATTGGCATTCATCTGTGGTTTTTTTTTAGTTTAACTGTGTAATACCTAAAAAATAAATGGCAGATTTTATATATGACTTTTTGGTCAAAGCATTCTAAAATTGTAAATCTCTCTGAATGGACTATTTTAAAACTTTTTACAATCCTAACCGGAAATCAAACATCCCTGTATTGCTTCATTCTGTTAGGAGATGTATTTTTGTAGCTCTTTGTCAATTTATTTCTCAATCCTGATTGTTTTGCAGTTGCTGGAACAGAGGTGAAAATCAAGAAAGGGGCATCAAAGGTAAATACAGTGTCTCTTTAACACCTCACTAGGTATGATCTGAGGCTAAATACGCATTTCAGGCTATCACTTACAAAGAATTTACAGGTAATTGTAGAGCACCAGTACAGCCTATACTGGGTTTCATCTTATTTACTGGCTTTCCAGCCATCATATGCATTTTAATGCATATGGTAGGTGTGTGGTCCTTTACATTTTTTGTGTGGTTTTTCAAATAGGGATTCAACACCCTCTCCCTACCCCCTGGTAAATGCTCAAATGCATCTCCCTACTCGTGATATACTCATCTTCAGTCAGATTCAGCACTGGCATGCAGGAGTCTATAACTAGCAAAAAAACATTGGGTATTTCCAAACGCGGGACAAATATTAGAATCCATTTCTCATATATTTTATATATATATGTATATATATATATATATATATATATATATAAAGCACTTTCAAGAGATGGTCAGCATCGATGTCCTGAGGAAAGTCAGAAATGACTGAAACGTTGACTTTGTTTGAATAAAGAAAAATTGTTGATTTAAAGACCTGGAGTGCTTTATATGGAAACTGCTGGTTACTAGCACCAGGCTTGGGAAACTTGGAATGGTGTACAATGGACTTTGTGAGTAAATATATATATATATTTTTTATTATTATTATTTTTTTTTCATTGGTTTTTGTAGGTGAGTAAAATATTTATTTTTAAATAAAAAAAGACTTTTTTCTCAAATTTTCACGATATGTTATGCAGTAAATGATATGATACAATCAAAATAATGGTATCTAAAGAAAAAACTTGTGGGGGTACACTAAATAAGAAGAAAGTTACAGCTAAATACGAGCACCACAGAAATGTTAAAACATTGCCACAGGTTACAAAAAATAAAAAAGTTCTGTTCTTAATAGGTTTAAGTACCGACAGGGTACTTTAATATGCATTCTTTTATAGTGAGAAGACTAAACTATTCCTTTTAATACACCATAACTTTTATGAGCTGAATGTCTGCCATAGTATTCTCTGTTCTTATATCCGTTAGCAAAAATATTATCTTGTGTTTTTTTAACCAATGAACTCTTTACCCTCCCAGGAATCTGAATCCAAAAGTACGTGTGAGCTGCAAATTACAGAGGAGCTGGATGAGTTTGCGGAAGTGGGTCTGAAAAAAAACAATGATACTGCAGAAAATCCCACTCGTCCAGTTTCCAAACCAACAAAACGAAGTATCACTGAGTCCAAGCCAGGTAAACCCTGACATTTACTTAATAAGTGTTATTTCCTACATGTGAATTTTCTTATAGAAACATAGGATTTGATGGCAGATAAGAACCATTTGGCACATTTAGTCTGCACATTTTTCAAGATGTAAAGACTCGGACCTTAATCAATCCTTGGTATTGTCTTCAAATTCAGGATAGCTTTATATCTGTCCCATGCATGTTTAAATTCCCTCACTGTATTAGCCTCCACCACTTTTGCTAGGAGGCTGTTGAATCTACTACCTTCTTTGTTTTCTTTCTGAAAACGATGACTTTCATTAGGCTGCAACGAGGTAGCTGCTCCACTAAGTACTAAATCCTGATCCAGAATCTGGTTGTCTACAAATTGTTTAGCTTCCCAAGACCATCTGTTGCACCCTGGGCTCCAAGGCAATCGGCTCTGCCCACTGGCCTAGCGGCCGCTATCCATGTCCATCTGACTTAAAGGTCTTTCGTCATAATCCCTTTACTCTATTGGCGCCAAATGTCTGAACCTGCGGTTCCTCCTCTACTGAGCAGGATTACACTACAGATTATCAGTAGGGTAAAACTAAATTGTCTCTTGGTCTCATACACACATTACGTTCTATAAAACTTTAATTCTTTTAACACTCATGACTGCTTCCTTAATTATACAGGTTTGCCTACTGATTGTAAATTGCGGATTTATCATAAATTGCACTAGTTGTTTATCTCACAGTTGTGAATGTACTTGTTACAGATTCCTACCAAAGGAGTATTTAAAAATTGAATACAGTAGAGCAGTAAATTATGTATCCCACTGGCAGAGGTTTGGTTTTTTAACCTAAGTCATAAATAGACTTCTGGCTTACTACTATGACTGTTAAGGTTATCTTGCAATTGCTTGGAGCTTGCTTTGCCAAAAGGGAATAAGATCTATTGTCAGAAGTTTCTAAAAACAGCATAAGCATGGTGAAAGATTTTTTGTGTATGAGTCATTGTTTGTCGTGTTAATTTCTGTTCCAAAGGAATGGTCACCTTAGCAGTTAATAGGAGTACAGCGGATAGCAAGAGAATATTTAGTGGAGCTTCATGCAGGGGCGTACCTACAGTATTTGGCACCTCGGGTGGAACCTGTATGTGACACGTCCCCTAACTTTAAAAAGTTAAGACACCCACAAAAAATGTTGGCAAAAATATTTATTGCATACATTTGTAAACTGTATGTCAATTGGAAAAATAACTCTTATCACTATTTATTGAGCCAGACATTGACGCTGGTACAGCATAACTCCTCTCACTATACACTGAGCCAGACATTGACGTTAGTTCAGCATAACCCCCATCACTATATACTAAGCCAGACGTTTGCGTGGTAGGCTTCCACCATGCCAGTGTCTGGAATAGTCTGCAGTAGAGCAGCAATAAATGCTAGCAGAATGATTGGTTGTACAGGAAGATGTATTAGTAGTAGAAGGAGGGAAGTGCTTATGCCGTTGTACAGAGCACTGGTGAGTCTTGAATTGGAGTATTGTGTACAGTACCGGAGACTGCATCTTAAGAAGGATATAGATACTTTGGAGAAAGTTCAGAGAAGGAACTTACCAGGATAGGTTAAACGATGTTAACATATATAGCCTGGAAAAAAAAGATGTGAGAGGGGGGATATGATAGAAACATTTAAATACTTAAACATAGTAAAGTAAATATTAGTAAATATTTAGTAAAATAGTTTATTTAAACATACTACCACAACAAGAAAACATAGTCTAAAGCTAGAGGGGCAAAGGTTTAAAGTAATATCAGGAAAAATGAATTTACTGAAAGGGTAGAGGATGTATGGAATAGCTTTCCAGCAGAAGTGGTAGAGATTAATACAGTGAAGGCGTGTAAGCAAGCATGGGATAGGCATAAGGCTAAGCTAGATATAAGATAAGTTATGTTATACCACCGTCAATGCTTGGTTCAGTATATAGAGATTCAAGATATGCTGTACCACAGTTAATATTTGGCACAGTATGTAGTGATGAGAGTTTTCCTGTACTACCATCAATGTCTGACTGATGGGAGCTATTCTGTAACACTGTCAATATCTGGCTCAATATATAGTGATGGGAGTTATGCTGCCTCACCATCAATCCTTGATCTTCCGGACTGAACCTGCTCCTCAAGTGGCGACAATATATCCCATCTGTGGAAGGGTGCACACCGGATGCCTGTCTGGTGGCACCCTCTGATGAGGTGCACACCCGATGTGATAGTGGCACCCGGGGTGGACCACTCCCTAGGTGCGCTACTGGCTTGATGGGAGCTCTATGGTTGCCTGCAGCACTTTAGATAAATGTTATATATGTATGGAGTAATAAAAGAAAAAGGATATAGTGAATAAAATCAGATCTTGATGACTGGCAAGCAAAAGCAAGAAAAGCAAGAAAATGCAGAAACTGTAGTCGTAATTTGGAAAGAAATATATCCCCCAAGTGTCCTTCTTTGCTGCTCAAATCCCTTTTTCTTCCACGGATTTTTTCTAGGAAGACAGAAGAGAAATTTATTAACTTCCTTGCAGGTGTGGTACAAGTAGTCCCAATGAGGATGCGTACCTTTTCTATCTTACAAGAGCTTGTGGCAGGGAACACCCTGTGGTGTTACAGGGAAGCTTTTCTATCTTACAAGAGTTTGTGGCAAGATGTTGGATCTTCTGGTGTTATAGGAGAGCTAGAGGAAGGGAAGCTTATATTTTACTGAGAGAAGTCCAAATGCCTTTCAGGACAACATAGCCCAACTATACATACATAGTTTAGAGCAAACTGTGCTTCAAATAAGAAGAAATAGTGGTAAAAACACATAAAACATTTAATAAGTGTGTCTGTACACTGTAAGCACTGCATAGGGACAAGTGAACAGAAAATTGTATTTTGATATTGAATTAGGTTACTGTTACATGTTATGAAACATATAACATACACAAAACATGAAATAATGCAAACAAAAGGAATACTTAACCCCTTAAGTCCCTAAACCCATTGAAAACAATGCATTTTGAGCCCGTACATGTTTGAGCAGCCTCTCTCCAGTCACAGCATTCTCCACGACACCATCTTCTGCAGCTTCTCTCTAAGCTTCCTGACCTGAACACTTCTACTCGCTGAGCTCTGCTCACCAAGATGACTCTTGCAGCCCCTATCTAGTTGTCCCAGAATCCCTTGTACCTTGTAAAAAGTGGTTCACCAGTGGTTTTCCAGAGTTTTCCAGCAAACTTGTATAACCCGGTTATGGAGGCGGCTTTGTAAAAATAAAACACCCATTGTTTCAGGGGCTTAATAACTTGGAGAGGTGGGATTTTTCTCATGAGAATCTAAGAATCCTATCTCTGCTGAAGCCTTGTATTCCAAATCATTTGTAGTATATTACTCTGCAAATTACCTTACATTGTGAATCCAGATTGAGATGTCACGTACACACATATACACATACCTGGGAACTCTCTGGGTTTGGTCCAGAGAACTCCGGAAGAAGCACCACTTCTCTGGGAAAACACCCAAATCTTCCAGGTTGCAGGAGTGGGGTCTTGACACCTCTTCCCATTCCCACTGGTATTTATTGGGGGACGGTTTTAAAATTGGGAGCATGGTAGCAGGGGTCAGGCTTTTTTAGCAGCATGCTAGCCAGATCATCTTACATTTAATATGCTGGTATATTTTTCAAATTTACTACCGGTCCGTCTCACACTCAACCCCGTGGAAGTAAATAAGCTGACAAGTGGAGTATTTGAAGTAGTCAGAAGGAGCCCAAATATTTGATCTTAGTAAGGTGTGTAGGGCAAAAAAAATAACATGCTAAAAAGGTTTGTTAAAATAATAATATTGAGAATGCAAGATTTTCAGTTCACCAAGGTTTATAGTCATGAAAGCTATCAAAAAGCTTTGTCTTTTCTCAAAGTACCATCTTTATTCTATATTTCCTTTTGTTTCTGTTACAGGTATATTTGAATCGTAAACTTTTTTTTTTCCATCACCAACATTTAGCTATACCAAAATTTTTATTAAATGCTTTAAGACTTTTCCGTCCAGATTATTTGCTTCTGTATTGATGAATATGTATGATTAGAAAGTATTGCATTAGTAACATTTGTTTCCTTTGTCTAAGTACCCAAGACTGCAACTGTGAAAAAGAAGCTGGAGCCCAAAAATGTGGGGCCGGTGAGAGATGACGATGCTCCCCCATGGAATGGAATCACACTTAATAGATGCTTGGTTGTTGCAGCTTTTCTTGCTCTGCTCAGCGTTGGGTTCCAGGTTGTGCAAGGTGTGGACTTTAGTGAGGTTCTTATGGGCTTTTGTATATATTGATATAACTGCACAGTGCTTAGTGTGGATATAATTTTGTTCCTGTTCTTGAGCCATCTGGGAGGCCTTGTATGGCAAGCAGGTGCAATCCTGATTGTGTCTCCAGCTCTAAGTTAATTATGGTTTGCATGATTTTCAGACATTTGGCTTAAGAGCTACAGTTCAGCTGTATAACTACATTTTAACTGCCACTGGTGTAAATGATTACTCAAAAAAGGCAGTTCCACAACTTTATGCCCAGAAATACCATTGTAGATCCCGAAAATAAAGTGTAGAGAAGCAGCAGGAAAAGTTCCAGCTTATGAAGGAGACATTTTGGCATGGCTGCATTTTCTGGGCCACGATGGGTTTTGAAAAACTAGTTGTGGGGCATAATATTGAGGTCCTGATACTGTGGGTTTGGGAGGGTCATCAGAGAAAAGCCCAAGATTGTTTTTTATTCTAAAGATTTGTGACACTAAGTGATGCTTTTTCAGAGGTATGGATACAAAATTAGCTCATTATTTGTAGAAAACATTTGCATTTCACCTTTCAGATGCTGTAGACATGGATGATGAATTAGCAGAAGTAGAGGCTGGACTTTGGACTCCACATGACACCACTGACCAGCAGGTAAAACACAACAAAACAGAAGCAAATGTTGCTGTTTTTTCCTCTAACATTTCTAGGAATGACAAAGCAATCCTGTGGAAATATATTGATGTTTGTGCGATTTTCTGTAAATTGCCAGCACTGCAAAATGTCTATGATTAGAGCTTAATGAAGTGGACTACGTTGGTTTTTGAAAGCTGTTTATGTCTTCCCATTGCCATCGCAGTAGCACATAGTGAGATACAGTATCTCAAAAAAGTTAGTACACCCCTCACATTTTTGTAAATATTTTATTATATCTTTTCATGTGACAAAAGAAATGACGATGTAAAGTAGTGAGTGTACAGCCTGTATAACAGTGTACATTTGCTGTCCCCTTAAAATAACTCAACACACAGCTATTAATGTCTAAACCTTGGCAACAAAAGTTAGTACACTCCTAAGTGGAAATGTGCAAATTTGGCCCAAAGTGTTGCCACTGGAGTTATCTTCCACTCCTCCACAACAACATGGAGCTGGTGGATGTTAGAGACCTTGCGCTCCCCCACCTTCCATTTGTGGATGCCCTACAGATGTTCAATAGGGTATAGGTCTGGAGACATGCTTGGTCAGTACATCATCTTTACCCTCAGCTTCTTTAGCAAGGAAGTGGTCGTCTTGGAGGTGTGTTTTGGGTCGTTATCATGTTAGAATACTGCCTTACAGCCCAGTCTCCGAAGGGAGGGGATCATGCTCTGCTTCAGTATGTCACCGTACATGTTGGCATTCATGGTTCCCTCAATGAACGGTAGTTTCCCAGTGCCGGCAGCACTCATGCAGGCCCAGACCATGACACTCCCACCACCATGCTTGACTGTAGGCAGAACACACTTGTCTTTGCACTCCTGACCTGGTTGCCGTCGCACACGCTTGACACCATGTGAACCAAATAAGTTTATCTTGGTCTCATCGGACCACAGCACATGGTTTCAGTAATCCATGTCCTTAGTCTGCTTGTCTTCAGCAAACTGTTGTGCATCATCTGTTGGGACGACAGTAATGCAGACCAATTTGATGTGTGTGGCGTATTGTCTGAGCACTGATAGGCTGACTCCCCACCCCTTCATCCTCATGTGTCTATTTCCCAAAGACAACCTCTGGATATGACGTGCACTCAACTTCTTTGGTCGACCATGGCGAGTCCTGTTCTGAGTACAACCTGTCCTGTGAAACCGCTGTGTGGTCTTGCCCACCATGCTGCTGCTCAGTTTTAGGGTCTTGGCAATCTTCTTACAGCCCAGGCCATCTTAATGTAGAGCAACAATTCTTATTTTTAGATCCTTAGAGAGTTCTTTGCTATGGGGTGCCATGTTGAACTTCCAGTGACCAGTATGAGAGAGTGTGAGAGCGATAACACCAAATTGTACACACCTGCTCCACATTCACACCTGAGATCTTGTAACACTAAATAGGGAGGGGAAATGGCTAATTTATTTATCATAAAGTCCCACTTTATGAGTGGGAGCGCATCTCTATTTAGATGGAATCCAGGTTACTTGGATAAATCAAGACGTCTGATGTCTTCAAGTTCCAAAGGAATAAAAGCAGCATGTTTGTCATTCAAATACAGTCAAAAAGTATAACAATGTTGGCATATATGAACAATCAGGGCGGTGTGAGGTCTACTAGATTGTAATGCCTGGCTTTCAGATTCTTTTGTGGGACTTTATGATAAACTATTAGTGAAGTCCTCCCTTCCTGATATACGTGGTTGGGATATATTGGGTGTTACCTAACATAATTAATCTGTGCTACAAAAGACAGAAAAAAGAAATATCCCTAGAGAAAAGTAAAACTTAACTTTTAACCAAAATATTTTTAAATCCTCATAATATTTCCAATATATGCTTCAGTTGAACAATCTATATAGCAGCCACCAAACATTACAAGTTGGACCTTGGAGCCTCTGGTGATGCTGCATTTGGTGTGAAGTCCTCCCTGCATTTGTGCATTATCAAACCTCCCTTGGAAAGTCAGCTCTTTGCAACGCCACTGTGTCCACCGCATTAATTTTAGGGAGAGAAAAAAAATTACTCTTTGCTCTTCTTTTTTCATTCCCTTAATAAACTAGTAGTGTTTTTGTATTATCCTGTGTTTTTGTATTATCCTGTGTACAACACAGCAAAGTTAGGTAAAGTGGCTGCTATATAGTGTGAGGGGGCTATGGCTTTATATTGGATCCATCTTCTTTGGCACCCTGGTTGCATCCACAGGATCTGCCCAACACCCATATTGGAAGCATAGGACTTGCCTCCTTTGCCGCCAAACAACCTGCCTGTGGCATCCTAGCCTCAAACAACCTCCACATGACATCCTAGCCTCAAACAACCCCTGTGCAATGCTTTCCGCCCACTTACACATCCATGCAATCACACACATATGCATTCATTCATAAACATTCACTCATTTACAGATATTCATTCATTCCCTCAATCACGCATACTCATTCATGCAACCTCTCCCACCCCCTTACCTGAATTGCAGCGTTCAGGGCCGCGCGCAGACTTCCGCAGGGGCCGCTGCTTCCCTCTGTGTTCCTTGCGCTCTGTGCGAACAACTTCTCTTGTTCCGCCCAGGGGAAGCAGGAACGGAGCAGGGTCATGTGACTCTGCTGGGTTCCTGCTTCCCCTGGGCGAAGCAACAGACGTTACAGGTAAGCAGCAGGGCCCTTGTGAAAGCGATCGCTGGGGTTGCGACTCCTGCGATCAGGGTTGCTGCAGGCTTTTACCCTGCAATAAAGACGGCTCTGGCGGTGGTGCAGCTGCATCGGCCACTTTCTGGCTGAAGTGATGGTGATAATAAAAGCCATTTTTAGACCAGTGGCCTGGGTCTTATCTAGACTATGGCCCTGCAAAAATGCTTGACTGATTTATCTTCTGCCAGACGCAAACTTGGAAATCTGCTTCCATGTTTTCTGTGCCACGAATATGAACTGCAGATAGGACTTTTCTTTTTTTGCACTAGTGCACAGTCATGCTGGGATAGAAAAGCATCTCCCCCAAATTGTTCCCTCAAAGTTGGAAAAATATAATTTTCCAAAATGTCTTGGTATGCTGAAACATTAAGATTTCTCATCAATGGAAGTAAGAGGCCTAGCCCAAACCTGGCATTCAATAATTAAGAGGTGTGTCCCAATACTTTTGTCCATATGGTGGTTCACAACGCAAGGTCCATAAAGACATGGTTGGATGAGTTTGGTGTGGAAGAACTTGACTGGCCCACACAGAGCCCAGACCGTAACCCTGATTGAAATGCTGTGTTGGGACCTTAACCCCTTCAGGACCGGGATTTTTAAGCTAGGGTGTCGCTAAAGGACCGGAGCCGTTTTTGTGTTTTTGCCATGTCTTTCTTCAACTGTAATTTCTCTCTTATCAAGTGGTGCACCCACACAAATCATATATTGTTTTTTTCAGCACAAGTAGGGCTTTCATTTGAAACCATATTAAGCTGGGTAGTACATTGTTTTATTTGAAATAAACTGGAAAAAGTGGGGGGGAAATGAAAAAAACGCATTTTTTTACAGTTTTGTATACATACAAATTGTACACACATTGAACCAATGGGAAAAAATTATCCCAAATATATTCATTAAGTTGTCCTGATTTGGAAACCACCCAACATGGCCAGGATTTTCATCTATTTTGACCAGTATAGGGGAAAATATTGCAAGGCATGCATTACGTTTTTGAAATGTAATTTTTTTGAAACTTGGCATGGTAGTCTAATAACTGCAATAGTTGTCACAGATACTGATTATCCCCCCAAAATTATATGTTTATGAACAGTAGATAAGTCAAGGTGTACAACTAGGGTCATTTTGACACTTTTCAAACAGGGATTTTATCGCCAATTGCTGCCAAATTTTGAGGTATTTTTATATTTTTTTGTTTTTTTTGCATATGTTGCAATGTTGCTTTAGATTTTATATTATATTTTGTATAGAATATGTGCAACTGCAGAAAAAAACACCAAATTGTGTTCACCAACATCCCCCGGTTCCAACAAGGCCTCACCTGCATGGTTCATGCAATTTTTGAGGAAGCTATGAGGGCAAAACTGGAACATGCGCATTTTCGTTTTCACATTTGGAATTTTCAGAAATTGGTTTCCTGGGCCCATATCCCATTTGGGACATTTTGGAAGCCCCCCCACTGTAAATTACCCCATAAAAGTATATATTTATGAACAGTAGACAAGTCAAGGTGTTCAACTAGGGTAGTTTTGACAGTTTTCAGCCAGCCATTTCTTCACTGATGTCTGCCAAACTTCACAGGGACATTATTTTATTGCATTTTTAACGCATACATTTCAATGTTGCACTGAATTTCTTGCACACCATAAGTGCAACAGTGGAAGAAAGCACCACATTTTGTTCACCAACATCCCATGAGTCCAACAAGACCTCACATGCATGGTTCATGCATTTTTTTAGGAAGCTATGAGGGCAAAACTGGAACATGTGCATTTACATTTTTTAAAATATTTTTTTCATCAGATTACTTGTAAGTGACAGGTTTAGGCCGCTGACATCAATCAGGGAGAACGATCAATAATCAGCGACTTAAAATGTCACCGACAAGTGATCAGGTAATAATTATGATTTTTTCATTTATTAATAATTTGTGTTTTTTCATAATTACCCTAGATGACCCCTCTCTCTTTGTAGAGCAGGGTCATCCGTGGGCTGCCATAATGATCCGATCACTCCTATTGGCCAGGAGCGATCTGATCAGCCCAGCATTTGACCTGGAAGCACCCTGGACTTTCAGGTCAGTGCTGTTATTTTTTTATTATTATTATTATTTTATTATTTTTTTTAAATTAATTTTTTTTTTAATTTTTTTTTATTATTATTATTTTTTACATTTTTTTTAACTCTTTCAATGCTGATGCTCCATTGAAGCACAGCATTGACTGGTATTTAGTCCCCACAAGCTTGTGGGGACTAATATTAACCCTTGCAATGCTGCGATGGGGGTCATACACAATCGCAGCATTGAAGGGGTTAATTGAGGAAGAGGGGGGGTAGGGGTTAACTGAGGAAGGGTGAGGGTGGGGGGGCTGGTCTCCACACTCATGTGGAGACCAAAGAACCCCGTCTCCCTGTCCCTGAAGCTGCCTCTGGCAGCTGGGACACAATCTCCAACAGACTGGAGATTGTAGGGGAGGAGTCTCTCTGATCAGTCCTACAGGACTGATCAGAGGACTTCTGGGGCTCGTTTTTGCTGTTGCTGGTCTGCCTGGGTTTCCAGGCAGACCACCAGCAGCAGAGCCCCCTACAAAACGGAAATTAACCCCTTCAATGCCGCGATCGCGGCATTGAAGGGGTTAACGCTGCACTGACGCTCTCATGGAGCGATCAGGCAGCAGGGGGGTGTTGGATCAGGCCCCCACACTTGTGTGGGGACCCATTCAACACCCCCACCCCTTTCCCTGAAGCTGCCTGTGGCAGCTGAAACCGCGATTGCAGATCTTTCTGCAATCGCTGTTTCTGCCTACAAAATCACTCCGTGGGAGTGATCGTAGGCTTGGGGGCGGGTTTAGAGAGGCTGTGCTGTCTGCCCAGAACTCCTGGGCAGACAGCAGCAGCAGCGCCTCCACGATCACCGCGATCGTGGTGATGTGGGGGCGTTTTTTGGAGGAGACGTACCTGGTACGTCCCGGTCTACCGGTGACCAGTAACCAGGAAGTACCAGGTACGTCCCGGTGCTGAAGGGGTTAAGAGAGCCTTGCATAAACAAATGGCTACAAACCTCAAAGAACTGAAGCAACATTGTATAGAAGAGTGAGCCAAAATTCCTCTTTGTGAGAAACTGATAAGGTCATAGAGAAAACTATTACTTCAAGGTAATGCTGCTAAAGGTGGTTCTGCAAGCTATTGAATCAAAAAGTGTACTTAGTTTTTCACACTTTGCTTTTGCATTGTGGCTTTATTTTTGTTAAATAAATCATGACATGGTGTTCATCTGAGGTTTTAGTTACCTAATTTTTAGACATGTCCTGATATGCAAAATCATAGAATTCAAAGAGGGTGTACTTTCTTTTTCACATGACTGTAGCTGTAGGTGGATGCACGGTGTCCTGAAATTTAGCCCAGGATGCGGACTACCTTGTGGCTGCGGGAACCTGCCATGACCTGTGACAACCTCCGAGTGCGTACAGAAGCCGGTCTGGCCAGATGGACTCTGGATGTTTTTTTTTTTTTAATCCTAACTAGGGAGCTCAAAACATATGCCGGACTGTTGATATTTTAGGAAAATAGGGGTACCGTCCTAAATCTTTAGTAAAAACTTTTGTAGTCTCATATGGGCCAAAACCCAGGGAACTGCATGACGTGCTGCTACCATTAGGCCTGTTAATTATAGGCAGTTTCTGATGGTCACTTTTTTTGGGGGGGGGTGAGAGGAGAAGGAAATGACTTGCAGGCCAATATGATGCTGCCACATGCTTTTCTGCTGTCCATGTTGGACAAATCTGCTCACTGTCTGAAGAAGCTGGTATGGGTCAATGCCATCTTGCGTGACAGGATTCAGTCATGGATGTCCTGGTCCACACAATGGGCTAGGACATCCATGTATGGTGTCCATTGCCTGCGAGTTGTTCTGGGAATCCTGGCCACTGAAGGTCTATGGTCTAATCAGGAAAACAATAAATTGTGAACAGTTTTTGGCATGACAGTTTTGGAGTGTGCCTTTCCACAAATGTGTGTGGATGCAATCAGAACTAACAGGAGATACCAGAACTCTGGGATTATAAAATTGCACGTGGGCAGTGATCATTGAGTGTTTACGTCCCAAGAGGCATTCAGTATTCGTATAAGAACGTAATTGAAGCTGTGAAAGGAGACATATGAGGTGATTAATATCAAGGAGTGTGGTCACTAAACTGTTGATTTTGCAGTTGAGTAGAACATTTTAATGCAACCTGCTGTTTTACAGTGCTGCAGAAGATCATGGTACTAAATAAATCAATAAGTGATAATGCACCCACATGAATGTACCTTAACGATGCATGATATACAGCCATCAAGGTCCTTTGTGTAATAGGATACTGAATAGTGATGCTCTTTTGTAATCCCTCATCTCATTATTTTTATGTTTTTTTCTGAACACTTCGCTTTGAAATGACAAAGGGAAAATAAAATTATTTTGTAGGGATTAATTTTCCTTGCCCATACACCTACATACCCATCAGCCTACAAAAATCCATTATAACTTTCACCTTTACATAGAGATAATCAGTAGTGTAGTTTGGTTGGGGCTGCCCTAGCCCTGACCCAAGAGATTGCACCCAGCCATCCAATCAATGCTGCTATCCTCTTTTCCAAGCAATGGGATATGCCATCATATCCTCCTCCTTTTAAGGATGCACAGGTCTGAGTGTACTGTTGTCCCCTGACTTCACCCTGCAGTTACACAGATACTCCCATGATCAAAATTCAAACTCATTTTGTATCAACACATTTTATCCTAGCATAGCAGCATATATAGTATCCATGTCCAGAAGATACTTATTTACCACTAATATTTACTACTTTCCTTTTCTTAGCAGCCTGAGCCTTGGTTTTTTGAAGGTTGGTTTAGCACATCTCCAGGAGAGGAACCTGATGTAATGGAAGACCCAGAGGAACCTGGAGAACCAGAAGAACTGGAAGAACCAGAGGAACTGAAAGAACCAGAGGAAACAGAATTACCTGAAACGGAAGATGAACTAGCAGAAGCTGTAGATGTTTCTGAAACACAAGAACCTTTAGAATCAAAAATTGAAGATAAAAAAGAAAGTCAGGACAAACCAAAACAATCTCATCAGTGGGGGTTGAAGCCCAAAAACAAGTACATGGAAACAAAGGCAATCAAAATCCGCAGGGCATCTGAAGGTGCATCCCGAGAAAATGTGCTCTTCCCATTTATGAAGCGACCTAAGGAGACATCCAAACACCCACGAGAGTTACAAGAAAAAGCATACAAAGACAAGGGTTACAAGAAAAAGGATAAGGATAAGCAGTACGAACATCCAAAGAAGCAGGAAGACAAAAAGCAATATAAGAAAAGAAAAGAGGAACCAAACAAATATGTCAAACATGACAAAGAGAGAAAAGAAGAGAAAGATAAAAAGAGGTTTAAGGAACACCAACAAGAGAGAGGCTACAGGAAGCAGCATGATGTCAAGCATCATGGGTAAAAGACATTTTAAACAAAAATCTCACAACAGTTTGAAGTGATTCTATATATATATATATATATATATATATATATATATATATATATATATATATATATATATAAACAATTTGTGATTTAGTGGATTACATTTTGCTACTGAAACACTTTGATTATTCTACTCTCTTCATTAAATACCGGTAGTATGAAATACTGTCATACTAGTACTTTGTTTCTTTTGCATATTCTTGGAAATTTGTATATAACTTAACTCTGTCCCTATCACCACTTGGCACACAGCAATCACCAATATGACTAGTATGGGAAAAAAAGATGTTTAATTGCACATAGAATAACATTAATACTGTCACAAATAATTCAGTTTTTAAACAGATTAAATTCTGTACAAAATATTACAAACAAAAGCATTCTCTTAGAAATGTTTTGGTCAGTGTTGAATACACAAGCTGCTCAACTGTTTGTAAATGTTTTCAGAGTTTTGTGCAGAATCTACAGAACAGACAATTGAGCTGAATTAGATTATTACCCCCAAGCCAACATTGCATAAAGAATTTTTATGATGTATGTTTGATGCGCACTTATTTTTTTTTTTATATTGTTAAGAATTTGTTTAGAATAAAGTATTGTTCATCAAACCACAGTAACTATATTAACCTATAAACTGCTAATCCAACGCAACTTGGATACAAGTGATGGCTGTCTTTGGCCCCAACAATGCAGTTATTCAGGTTTTCAAGGTATCCTCACTTATGTTTAGACTATAAAACAGGAGGATTTGTCAGAAAGGCTGAATGGATGTGCTCAGGGGGGGATAAACTGAAAATGGAACAACCGGGGGCCTAGACAAGTTATCTTGTATCCTACAGGGCCTAGTTGGCCCTTTCTAATGCACAGTGAAGTCTGTGAGATGAAATTTCCTCTTTAGTGAAAAACTCCCCAGGAAGACCTAGTTTACTTGAAGCAATTCCAGCATGTGGTTACTGAGAATATTAACCCCTTAAGGACAATGAGCGGTCCCTAAACCCATTGAAAAATGGCCCGTGTCATTAAGGGAGAGAACACAATAGTGAACGACAAGATGGAGGGAGATATACAAACATGAAAATACATGAGAATACAGATTAAATAGACTGAAAGAGGATAGAATGTTTGAAATACAAATGAAAGGAAACCGTGTCATAGTCTAAAACTAGAAGTGACATATCTGGGGGTAAGTATGCTATGCTACTTAGAATTACTCCAAATAAAGATTATAGATTGTATTGTATAGATTATGCAAAGAGGAGATTTAAATCTGTATGAGGTGTTAGCAAAGCTGGGTATGTGAGACTGAAGACCAAATATGATCGGTTTACCACAAGCAGTATCATATGAAACCAGATGGTCAAACAGTCTGTCAACAAAAGGGACATTTTTCAATTGATCGCACTTGGTTTCTGAAAGGCAGTGATTATTGTCCTTAGCTGTAGTTCATTTTTGTATAGGCGAGTTATTATAATTGACCCTATGTTAAACCTACTTAGACCATAAAATGTATAAACTGTTCTTACATTCCTTTAGATGTATATCTAATGTGAACTTCACTACAATTTGAGAACATCAAACCATAGCTCTCCTAGTTACATAATTATTGCAATGATTATTATTAAATGATTTGATGAAAGTCACATTCATACAACTTGGTTTAAAATCCCATATATATCTAAAATTGAATTATTTTCCTTATTTTAGTATGTTTACATGTATAAATGTAGCCCAATGTGATGGCAGACACAGGTATCAGGAATTTATTGAGCTGTTAGTTATACTACTCTGTCACAAATAGAAGTGGCAAATATTGTAGTAGGAAAAAAAAACCACAGATGGTAAGTGGTATACAAGCACAAATTGTTGTCTTACCTTACACCATGCAACATCTAATATAGAAGTACCATTCACATTTGGGATTTAACAGGTAGTTCACAAAATGATTTGAACAAATACTGTCATGTTCCTCAGCTAGTATATTGCAAGATCATATACCTATATTAGGGTTCTGCACATTTGGTACCAGAACCCAGTGCTGATTTTTTTTTGGTTAAAGCACTACATTTTGGGCCCTACATTAGTAAGATCAAAAATATATAACAAAGATTAGGTCGGATGTACTGTGCTCAGAATAATTTGTACGAGCCAGAGTTCTTGTAAAAGGCTGTATAGGAGGAATGCACCGATCAACACTATACTGTGTCTAAAAGATCAAAAGAGGGAGGCCATGCAACCATAGTAACCAAATCTTTGTGTTCATGTTTCATACTCAGACATGTCCATATTTGCATACATGTATTTTATTTTACTGGCCGTGCTCCATACACTGGAGGGCTTTTGTCACTTCTGCCCCACTAGAAGCATACGATATTGTTGGCAAAATAATGGACAAGACTCAAGTACAAGACAAATCCAAGGTAACAGGAGATGGATTTTAATACTCTATCAGTTAATGTAAATATGCATTATATTGTATTCTGGAAACTATTAACTTGGTTGCAGATACTGCAGAGCCCAGTAGATTTGTGGGAAATTATTTTCCAGTAGCCCCATTTAAATAATGCATTTGATCATTTTCTGGATATTCACAAAAAAGCTAAAAAAATGAAGCTATTGAAGAAACTGCTAATGCTCTATTAACCTGTTAAATACATGTAAAGCACAGACTATTAGAAACAAAGGTAGTCTCTAAATTAAAAAAAAGCTGTTAGTACATGAACAAAAAGTACAGTTCATTTTTTTGTAGAAGTATATTTCACACTAACATCTTCAAACAAGGCATTCAGCATCCTAAAACCAGTTGACAAGAGCGTAGGACTTCATGCACTTATCGGCAGCCACATTCTTTGGCAACCATGTTAGGATAAAGTTGAAGCCTAAGGCCGTTTTCATCTGCTACCATAAGCCATTGTCCTTGGTATTTCACAGGTACACAGCAGGGGGGTCTACTAAGATCCAATTGCCTTCTCTCCTGGAGCTGGATTAGCAGAACAACATGGGCCTGGTAATCACTCTGGGTCGTTTGTGGGAAATGGCAAGGTCCCACACAATTGTTTATGTTTATTTTATCTGGGTGGTGAATGTTCTTATATTCTGCATATGGTCTAAGGTTGATGATTAATTCCTGGAGGCGACAGTGAGGTTTGACTCCAGCCCCCCGGTGTTGCCTGGATAACTTTGTGCGGTCTTGCCAATAAGAACGTATGGTCTGCAAGGCTTTGAGAAGCATCAGTGAATGAAGCTTCCTGTGCTGGCCTTTCCCCAACTGGGGCAAATTCTCTTCTGTGGACAAATAACTAATGTTAAAGGTGCCATGGCAAAAACTTAAAAGATGTTGAAGAATTTGGACATGTTCTCCTCCGGATAAGAGCTCTTCTAATTCTTCCAAGATATTCTGAATTTTCACTGTCATTCTCTCTAGCAATGCCCCATCCAATTTCTCTTGGAATCTAGTGGCCAACAGACATTTACTCCCTGGTAGAAAGAGAAAAACCAATGGCTCTTGAGACTCAACCAACCACTCCAATGCTTCAACCTCTGTAACGTTGAAGAGATGAGGACGCAAGTCTCCAAGGCTGTGATCGGTAGGGTCAAGTGGAAGGTGGATAGTGGATGCAGCTTTACCTTTAGACCTCAGCATTATTGATGAAAAGTGGGACAGGGTCTCCAAAAATTCATCTTTCTCAACAGCAGGAACAGTTGCCATGCTTCCTTGCAAACTAAAAACAAACATATATGAATGAGAATATCTAAATGATGGACCCTAGATAAGTGGTATGTCAGAATAACTTTGCAACACACTCAGCTTAGAAACAACTTATATATATTGTTTATATTTCTATATATAGATCCATATATATTTAGAACTTGGGCGAAATCACAAATTAATTTTTGGATATCACCAGCAGAAAGATATAGATATGTCAGATATAACCCCACACCTGATATCAATGTTCCCATGGTCAGCACCACCAGGGACTGAGAGGGAAGCTGCTGCTTGGTGCTTGTGTCCTACAACCATGAATAAAGCTGGATACATCTTGGTGAGACACTTGTCTGTACCGAAGAAAAGCCTCTGAGCTTCAGTTTTTGATAATGCAAGTCCTGACAACGACAGAAACGAGACATAAATGAGAACTTATCTTATTGCTGTGAAACATGAAAGAGTTAATAATTCACTAATGTCAAAACATGGACTTTTAAAACATATCCCATAAGTGAGCATCTTAGGGTCGATAAGCTACCCTTTAGAACATCAACAACCCTCCAGTGTTCATACTCTCTGCCTCAAGTTGTGCACTCCTTTCCAACATTGACTGTTTTTACTCAAAATATTAATAGGGATAAGAACACAAGATGTGGGATAAATCATTTACAGTGGAGATCAGTAATTAATGACTGGAATTTATTAGCTGCTTGGTTAGGTAGACATGACAAGTAGGTAAGAAGAATACACGGACTACAGTAAATGTACAAGTTGTGCCTAAACTCAATGTATATGAATGTTATTGGATTTTCCTATGTTGTCTTAATTGCACCAATAAGTTTGTGTGTTAGAGGCAGGGGATGCTACTTGAACTTCTGACCTATAATCTGTAATTATTTTACCATTGTAAATGCCAGTCAGTAATTACGCATGCTGTGAACACCAATAAATGCAAAGCTCCATAACTGTTACATTTATTTGGCCTAGTGGCTCAAGGGGAATGTGATATGCTACCCATAGGGAATCTGTTTCAGTTACATCTGTTCTTTTCAGTTAGTATGTAGCATGTATCCTTCAAATAACTTATGCGTCCTATACAGGTCTTCTGCCCGCACATTTTAACTCTCCTTTCTGTTGTTATTTTATTGTAGTCATTGCTTTGAAAATGTTCAACTTACATATATATTGAAGTGTAACTGTTTAAGTTTAACCAACAAAACTCATAAACTTAATAAATACCATATTTTTTCTTTTTTTTTTTTTTTTTGCTTTTCTCCTCCATCACGTTACTTACCGTTTGAATGATCTTTCATATGAACACATAGGCGTATTTGCAGATCCTGAGAAATGATATTCCTCACATTCTCTCTGACTCTTAGGATGAGATAGTGAGTGTCCGACGACATGCAGACAACCTACAGACAATGGGTCATAGTGCATTAGAGGCTGACCCCTTTTACAATGTTCCACTGAACGCTCCTTTCCACAGTCAGTAACCTCTGTACTCAATAAGTGTTCAACTTCAAAACCTCAAAATTTAGACCAGGGGGCATGTCCAGCCACGTTATCCAGTAATAAAGCACCCCAAACATATCTGACAGTGCCATCAATGTGCACAATTCAGTCCTGTCCAAATAGGCAAATACAAAACCCCACAAAAGAAGCACAGGAAAAATCTTGTTGATACAACCACCAAGGTGCCTATGTGTAAAAATAAATAAATAAAGGAATTCAAGCACTCAAAAAAAAGCTTGCATCAAAGACCCACGACGTATGGAGAAGGGCAACCGGAGGTCACTCGTCCCCCTACCCAGCCCTTCTCTGCTCTTTACTTTGTATATAGGAACTGGGTGTCATACCCCGGGCAGTATGTATCAGTATGTATATTCATGGTGCAACATGAAGAAATGATCATAGTAACTACACCATATTTAAAGAAAATGTTATTGTGATTGTTTAAAAATGATGAATACAGCGTAAGTCATATTGTTAAATGGCTGTTTCTTACCTGGCCATGTGGATCACCTTCCACCGATACAAGAATTTTGGATGTGTGGCTCTTGGCATTGCGCTTTTGTGTGTCCAGGTAAAAGACAAGCATCAACATGTGAGAATGTTGTATCAAGGGTAAGATGTGTTCTTGTACTGTACCCATAAACTGCAGGCTGGTGCTGGGCTCCCACTCCACTAGGGGTGAGAACAATAAGCACATTGAGTTATTGCAAGCCAAATGCATATAAGTGACAGTTCATGAAAATGTACAGAACAGCAATACAGTATTATGTGTAGACAGTATAAAATAAATAAGATATATGTTGACACATAAATGTTTAGCGCTAAACAGATATAGAATTTTTTTAGATTGAAGGTATAATCTATAAGGCAAAGTATATGTTAACTCATGAAACCACACAAGTGTTCTGACAAACAAAGTTGAAAATTATAAGTGTCTGTAAATATTCAATGACTGGATTGAATATTTGAGGGTTAGTGGCAGGGAAGTAGTGGCTGAATGAGCGCTTCATTTTTATTTGGGGGCAGAACAGAACTATACACCAAAATGGGGAGAGATGTATATTAATCTACAAATCAATAAAAAGAAAGATGTGTAGTCTTAAAAATACACTGCAGTGCATAGAGAAATGTACTGAATGTTGCTGTAATTAATATGCTATCTACAATATTATAGACAGTAAGTAAAATTGCAAACGGTCTGAAAGAGAAGGGAAATATTGTGTAGGCGCATGGGTGCATGTTGCAGATAACTGCGGGAAGAGCTTAAAACATCAACGGATTTCTATATTACTGGTTGAATGAAATATTGTGCGTTTACAAAGACACAAAGGCGTTTATTTACTAAAGAGAGTTCACAGGAGTCGTGTTGCAGCTGTTTACCTTCACCATTCATCATGACGGCTCAACCCCCGTGAGCTTCTGCTGCAGAAAGAGCTGGCCCTGTACAATATTTTTTTTTTTTCGAAAGTCTCCTTACCCGTTAGATTATGCATTATACAGGGTCAGCTCGAAAGTGGAGAAAGCCCTGCATAATGCATAGCTTGGTCACTGAATGCATGAAATTCCATTATCTACGCATTATGCAGGACCACCTCAAACCTTCTTGCAGGAGGCACTCACTATAGCCAAGAGTCGTCAAATGTTGATAGGCTTTGTTGGGTGAACATATTGGGATTTTCTCTGCTTTGCAAAATCTAACACTTTTGTAACTTAACGCACAAATAACTAATTTCTTTTTGGAAATAACTTCACCAATCATGAAAAATGTAGCCTCGTTGATATTTTTTCAAAGAATGCAGAATTATCAAAAGACAAAGGCATTCACAGACTGTAGCTATAGAAACTGGTTTTATGTGATGAAATTGCTAAAGATCCCAGTTGATCTATTGTCAAGAGGAACAGCAATTTTCCTGAAACAGATGGTTTGTCAAAACCTCAGTGGTCCCTCTTTGTATTGTAAAGATGCACAATGTACTGGTCTCGCTGCCTCTTCATTCAAAGCAATATCAATAATATATTGTTAAACAGATTAGGAAAGGGGAAGTAATTTAGGCATAGAAGAAATAGATCAGCACTTGTGGCCGTGAAAAGAAAGATACATGGGTTGCAGCTAGTTTTATATATGGATAAAGTTAAACATGCGAACAGGTAGAAGGCCAACTTACATTTGTCCAGGTGAAGGACCACCAAATGCTTCCCTTGAGGCTCTGTGAGAACATTTGCAAGGTGTTTCATTGTTGTTAGCGTGGCTAATGGCTTATCATCTGTGCACATCCCAAACTTGTCCAGGTTTCCCGTTTCCCATGATTCTTGTTTGACTCCATCCAGGAACACATTCTCAAGGTTTCTGAAAACTCCATGTGTCTCCAGATTGCCCCAGCCAGGTCCAGATTCTTGACTCTCTTTCAGCCCACATTCAAGGTTCTGCAAAGCATCTTGTGCGTCATCGGGATTCCCGGTTTCGTTTAACACTACTTGCTGAAGACTGGGTTCTTCTATCCTATCCTCTCCTGCCCATTCTAGATCCCTATCCCCAACTTTGCTTGGCAAAGTTTGGCATAAAAGGGGCAGTGACAGCAACCACCAGCTTACACTTAGCATCCCCATTACCTTAACAGGGAGAAAAAAAAAAAAAAAAAAGACAAAACCAATGGCCGTCTCAGCTGTAGCAAAGTAAAGTCTATTTGTTGAAAAGCACCATAAGACACTGTGGCATCTTGCAAACCAGGCAGTTTACCTTCTGGAAACAGAAAGGCTGCACCTTGGAGAGCAAGGGGTGTTGTCACATCAGTGATGCTTTTGTTACGAGATGAGGAGATGCTGCCAAACTTTGCGTTACAGGGAGGGACGTTCCCGCGTTTTGGGCAATGTAGAGACCTTGAGCTCCTTGTGGGATGCGTATTCCCAATCTAAGTTGTCCCGTTTATTTATTTATTTATATTTGCAGATGGAACGGCATCCCTCAGTTTATTTTTAGAACGCAGCTCCTGTGAAAGATTCCTTGGTACCTTGTCCTTGAACACAGACAGGGTAACAATACCTCTATTGAAAGAAACGGGCTTCATATTTGAATTATCATAGAACCCTCTAGTACACGAAACAGCAAGTATTGAAACAATCTGATGAAAGGATGTTATTTCCCACAATTCCAGGGCACGTGAATACAGACTTCAACATGATCAAGTCCATTCGAAAAATATATACCAGTTTGTTTTTAAAAGTCCCCAAATAACTTAAATCTATGCATCAGGATTTGAATTTCATCTCAGTGTGCATGCTGCTTTGCATTATCAGTGTAGTCATTTTCTACCTATCATGTTTTCCGTCGATTAAGTGAAATTCCATATTGGCAAAAAGCATCAGAAAACAAATGACTTTGAAACACTTAAGTTTTAAGGCTCACGGTGCGTTGACACTTTAACAAAAATGACCAACTCTACACAGCCACCTTTGTTTTCCTTCCCAGGACAGTCACTCAGAAACTCTTATTTTCAAAACACGACCTATACTTCTATTTATCTTGACTGTGGATTCCATATTTTCAACCAAGCCATTCATTTCAGAGAAACAGCAGCCCAGAATCTATTCAAGTAATGCACTTTATTAAATGATTCAAAACAAAAACAAAATTAACAAAACCATTGTACAAAATATTCTTTAGACTAGAGAGAATCAGTTGGTGGGAGGCGGTGGTGGGATGTTTGAAGGTCCTTCACTAGGTAAGGGTGGTCTTAACATGGGTGGCATAGGTCCTGGAGGTAGAACGCCAGGAGCAGGGGGTGGCACGCCAGGAGCTGGTGGGGGCGGCACGCCAGGAGCAGGAGGTGGGGGGACTCCAGGTGGAGGGATACCTGGCGGCGGTATGCCGGGAGGAGGAACCCCAGGTGGAGGGACAGAAGGATTAGGAGGAGGTGGTGGTGGAACTCCAGGAGGTGGAACACCTGGGGGAGGCAATGACGGAGGTGGTCCAGGGGGTGGTACTCCAGGAGGAGGCACTACTGGTGTAGGTGGAAGTTGTGGGGGAGGACCAGGGGGAGCTGGTGCACCAGGAGGCATTGGAGGCAATGGCATTCCCCCAGGAGGAGGTGGGGGCATGGTTTCTGGCAGAGGAGGACGCGGTGGCATTCCATTTAGCAATGGGGGTGGAGGTGGTCGTTTAACACCAGGAGGTGCTGGAGGTAAGCTGGGCACCGGTGGAGGCTTTTCCATCTTAAAGTGGAACTGCAAAAAGAACTGATATACGAAAAAGAAAATGAGTTACTGCAGATATTGGTTAATAACCAGCCGAACAATCATTTCACTCAAACATGTATGCAAAAGGGGAATGTATTCTATAAGAACTTCCCATTAAACTAACAAATAATAAAGGCCAATGAGGCATGTTCATAATTTTAAAGAGTTCTACAGATCTGTGTTTTCAAGTTAATATAATTTCTGTAATGCACATAATAAACAGAAATATGTTATTCGAAAGGTCAACTACAGTGAGCTTCTTCCCCAAAGCAATGTCTGGGTGGCCCTGTATAAAGCAGATTTAAACCAGAGAGATGTCTTTCAATAAATCCCTATTATGAACAATATCAAATTAAAGGTGTTGTGCCATAATGATTAAGAAGGTTGGGAAGTTGAACCCTGTGGTTTACAGGGTTCAACTTCCCAACCTCCTTAATCATTATTTATCAGATTTAGTCACTGCTTTCATTTGTGCCTAAAACTCAGTTACTTAAAAACAAAGGTTTTCATTTGGTTCATAGGCTACAGGAAACACAGAAGCAGTTTATTTGAAGGCAAAGCATTTGACTGTCAGACACATTGCAGTGAGTGGTTTGTTACCTGTTTGGTTTCCCTGTTCCAATGAGTCCAGAACTTCCCTTCCACTTTATCAATTTCCCTGCTGGGGACCTGGAATAGCGGGCAGGCGAACAATGAGAATACGTTTTATGGTAAGCATGAAGTGCAATTCATGTGCAGTTTTAAAGGCAGTCTTATCTATCAACAACAGTAAAGCAATCCCAACACAGATGTACAAAAGGAAAAGGGTGCTAGCTCTCTAGCCTTTCCCCAACAACTGTAAAATCAGTAACAAAATAAATTCTATTGCCCGCTTTATTTTTTCCTTAATTTCTCATCCTATTACGAGTTGCTCCACTTAATCACTAGGTTTGGGCAGTCTCTCGGGCTGTATCTATGCGTCAGTAGGGATTTTTTCCTTTCTACATATAGTATTCAACCATTCATTTGGTTTCTGTAGCATAAAGATGATCTCCCACGCTGCCACGGAGGTATGTGGCGGCTGCAAATTTTTTTTTTTTTTACTTTAGGGTTATTTAAGGTCCTGCTCCTTAGTCCATCATTAGGACACCACCATGAAAAGGCTTTTAGTCAAAACATTGAGGGTTGCCCTGTTTTTTTTTTATATGCCCTTGTCTCTATTGTGTAAGTAACTTTTTGACTGTATATTCTGTTTTTGCATTATATTGATTGGTCAATTGAGACCTGTAGGCAATTAAGTTATTGGACTATATAGGTTTTGATATATATATACTGGGAATAAAAGTATTTTTGGTATATTTTTATGGTGGAGCAGCTCATCTTATTATGTACCACGTACTGCCACTTTGGGCTAATTCTGTTGATATATTACAGCAGCAAATATACATATATATACACACACACACACCTTAAATGCAATCGTCTCATAGGGTTCTGCCGCCATCAGAAGGTACTGCCAACGCCGATCTGGGGGCTCAATCCTCTGTTCATATGCAGACATGAAGCGGTGTCTGGGAAAGATACTTTCTGCTATTTCTGGATAGTCAATCTGAACAAAAGCCAAAGAAAATAGTATTGAGGAAACGAATGTCGCATATTTCTCCAAGGTGTAAGACAAATGATTTTGGAATCCTGAATCCATTAAAAGCTGTCAAAGAATAAAGGGAGCGCAAATCAACTGTGAAAGAGATTTGTGTGTGAGCTATGGCGACAAAAAGACTTCTTACCTGGAACAGTAGGGACTGTTGTCCTGACTCCGCATCTCTCTGCTTCGTAACTAAGAAAGGATCGGAAAGAACGGAAATAAATACGAACTTTTCATTGAATCCCACACCCCTATTACGACACCTTGGCCAACGACTTCAAAGGTCGCACTTCTTCCTTTCACACAATGTAACATTTGACACTGAAACTAGTTAAAATTAATGAAAAAAGCTAACCTTTATATCCAGGCCGACCAATCTTTACAAATTTCTTTACTTCAACTTTCACTTTCTCTGGGGCAGGTTGCGCAGGAGCCTCTTTAGCTTCTTTTGCTGCTCGTCGTGCCCTTTTAAAAATAGAAAAGCGTTTAGAAGTGTTGGTAAAGTAGATTCAGAATCTGCTGTGAGGGAGGTAATGTGTGCTATGAGGAAGGCTTTGTACAGCTAATGGAGATAACCCTGCTCATCTCCAATTTCAAGTTGTGTTGTAGTTATATGATATATATTATATGCAATGAGGTAATTTGTTTTACAAGGCTTGGCGGCCAAAATGCCTGCAACAGATTAACCATAAAATTCTCATCTAAGAGGTAACAATATAGGCATGTATATCGGGCCTAAATACAGAGACTCTATTTTTATCAATATTAGCCTAATAAAAGGAATCACTTCGAACTTAAAGATTCAATATATTTTTCAGGTAATGCAAACCATACATCACAACAGGTTGATTTTTCAGTATGAAACAGCAGGAATAAGCCAATTGTAAAAACTGAAGGAGGAAACAAATCTACAGACACAACGGTATGCCAAGCATTAAATGCCCCCCCCCCCCTTCATTTTCAGCACATAGTCAATAATCAAGTCGAGGACGGAGTCAACACAGACTTCAGTATGTTTAACAGTTGTCACCTCAACCCTGCTCTTACTAGTCGCTACTATTATTAGGTAAACCCTGCCGGTCCAAGCAGATTTCATTACTGAACCCAGTAAGGTGATGCCATATGTGCAGATTACAAAAGATTTCAGAAGGTAACTTACAAATTGGTCTGGTGCTTCTTTCCTTGGGTGTGAGCAAGGTAGCTGCCCTGTAGACAGATTAGAGACAGATATCGAGTCAGTGATATTGCAAAGACAATTTCTAATTACAATAAATTAAGAAACTTTAAAAAATGGAAACGCATGTTTTGGCAAAACGTTTTTTTTTGTTTTGTTTTTGTTTTTTAAACATCAGATAAAAGCAAACACGGTTTTCTCATACAATAAACCCACCTCCGCTTCCTAGGAGTTTCAGCAACAATTTCTCAGAGCCTCATCTTTAAAACCCCAAACTCCAGCAAATTTTAGGCATAAATGTTTAAATGCAAGAATTCCACTCACCTCATTATTGTGAAGGGTAAGACAAAGTTTGCATTCATAAGAACCCAAGTGATTCTTCATAAAGTAAGGATCCTTTAAAAAAAAGCAAACAGGCATATGAATTATAAAACATTTCACTTGATTTGCAGTACAGTTCTTCCAAAAAAAAGAGCTATGTGCTTACTCAAAAAAAGAAAATAGATTAGTTGTATTTTATGCGTATAAAATATTTATATACAGACAACATCTATGTATAGACAGGGCTGGAGATATTCCATTAACCCAGTACTTACTTGATAGATATGAAAGTGGTTTACTATATCTGATCTACAGCAACTCTTTACAGAGAGACAATTTAGCAATACTGAGCAATACTGAGGGGGTATAAAGAAAATTACACCCATTACACACAGCAGGGTGCACAATTTTTACATATATATATATTTGGATGGCTGTATATGTTCATGTACAATGTGATTTTTAGATGAATTATGAGTATTAAATGCAATACCTCAAGTAATTGGTAAATTGTCATTTCGTTAAAATTTGTGTTTATGCACTTACATCTCATCCAGACTACGTAGTAGTGATACAAAGCGTTTCAAAAGTAGAAGTACCACTTAAGAACGGCTCTGCTAATAGAAATAACATTTTCTTGCTATGCATGCTCACACTTCTGCTTTAATTTTTGACATGGGGTACCTCACGGTCGATTCACTGCCCACTTATGGATCAGCTTTTAAACATTAAATAAATGATCAACAGATTTTCATAACGATCCTCTGTATGTGTTTTGCAAAGAGTTCTCAGAAATTATTTTTGAGTACGTTAACTTGGCAATATGTTAACTAAATGTGCATATCTGCTCTACTGATGATGGTGTTAAAAAAATGCCTGAAAACAATTAAATAAAACACACTTTAATTTTGTGTTATAATTATTATAATGAACATTTGTGGGGGGAAAAAGTCTTGGTTGTTAACCAATTTGTTCTAACACACACAAGTTGTACTCCCAAACACTATAATATTAGGTTTAAAGTTTTTATTATAGAAACATTTGGTAGAATACAGGAAAGGCAAGCGTTATGTAGCATTTCAAAATACTTTTGGATAAGCAAACAAACATCCGGGTACCTTATTGATATCAATCGTTTCCAAAGCTAGCTGTCTGAGACGTTCCCTCCGGTCCCTGTTGCTTTCAGAGGCGGATGCCACCCCTCCGCTGCCGGTCTTACCACCAGCTCGGTGTTGGAAATCCATGATTGGGATGTTTTTGATAGCCGAGCAGGATCAAAAACCTTAAAAATATATATATATATTGTTAGTAATATTTGCTTACGTTTTTATTTTTTCCCATATGACTTCTGGAATTAGGAGCTTCATTACAACCCTCTGCAAAGTGGAGTATTTACAACAATACAGACAGGCTTGATTATACATGATTTGATCTGCCACTAACCCTGGTTATAATGTGCCGCCTTTTTAAAAGTGATCTCATGTTAATACTATGGAAGCCACTGCTTCGTGCCCAGTTCGATTAAAGCAACATCAGAGTACCGTCTTCATAGCAGCATGCTGTTAATATTGGAAACAATGCAGTCATTTATAGGAAAAAATTAAAAACAATGAATATGAAAGCCCCTTTAAGTACTTTCATATAAACTGTAACATTTCACCTTAGGGGAAGCTGCAGAGCTCCTCCACGATTGTTGCTCTTCCTGCATAGGGATCAAAACAGAGCCAGCACTAGGGGTAACTAGCTAGATATCAAGTGCAAGGAGATGCGTTCGAGTGAACGTCCTCTGCACGGAAAATAGCTGGCGAATGTAAAATTACCCCCATGCGTTCGCAAATGGGACTTGTATGCCATCATATTCAACGAAGCGCATATGATGGCTGGAGTGTTACTTTATTCGCCGAAAATAAACCCTACGGCCTGGATATAGAAGTGGGTCATAGTGAGCAGATATTTTAAAACAACGACACACGCAAGGAAACAGAGTTTAGCCGCATTAGGGCCCATGTGGGAGTCGGGCTTTTACCCCTTCCGGTTTTGATGCTTTGGTCACTAATACCGCGTATCGCTTTCCAACGTGTGTACAGGGCCGCTCTGTAAAGCCCCAATATGTCGTTCGCCACCCTAATCTTTGTTTTATCTGCACTTACCTCCTCTCCCCACCGTTTCCCACCTCTGCACAGCTTACTACGTGCCGATAGCGGATCCGGAAGTGAGTGCAGGGACAAAAAAAAAATCGGACGTGACGAACCGTCTCAACAACAACAACTTTACTCAGGCGAACACAAGGCTTATTTCCGGGTGTGGAGGATTCATAGTGGGTATGTATACAAATATTTGAATGGACTTCGTGTGATTTGCGTAGGTGTGTAAACGTCCTTCCTTGTTTGCTGGATTGTTGGGTGGTACAGGGTGTTTATTCAAACTATAGGAAGTATCTGTATGTGGAATTGAAGAAACAATCTATTAACAGCATTTTGCAAAGGTGGTGGGGTTGGTTTCCCTGATAAGCTATAAAGCCTGTTACAGATGTGATTGTCTCATTTCTGGGGCACAGTTTGTGTGTGTTGGTGTGTGTTGTGTCCCCTCCCCAGTATTAGTGAATATACCGTATTTGCTCGATTATAAGACGAGGTTTTTTCCAGAGCAAATGCTTTGAAAAATACCCCTCGTCTTGTAATCGAGGTCGTCTTCTAATCAGACCTCATTCTGCTTCGGCCGTGCTGCTTACCGGAGTGGCATATAGGGGTATAAGGCATATCATGGGGCAGAGGGGCATATAGGGGGATAAAAGGCACATCATGGGGCAGAGTGGCAAATAGGGGGTATAAGGCATTTCTGGGGGCAGAGTGGCATGCCTGGGGGCAGATGTGCATAACTGGGGGGGGCAGGTTGGCAAATAAAAGGAAATAAAAAATATATTTTTCTCAATCATAGCTTTGATTACATGAATTAATATTTACTAGTAAAACTTTTTTCCTATAGGGTAGTCTTATATTCAGGCTTTTTGTTTTTTTCCTAAATTAATATTTTGATTTTGGGGGGTCGTCTTATAATCAGGGTCGTCTTATAATCGAGCAAATACGGTATGTTACTTTGTTTTCCAGTCCAAGAGTTCTGGTGGTGTCCCCAGGTCATGCTGCTGGATCAGGATGCGTTATAATGAGAAGGAGCTGCTGTCCCTCTCCAGGCAGAGGGCTGAGAAAGCAGATGAACTGAATATGAAGGGCCCAAAGAAAGGGTGTGGTAAGTGTATCCCCAAAATACAATGTGTCATCACCAATCTTATGACTAGATGCGTAACTTTTCCAATATGTTTACCGATTGAAATGAGCCGTATATAACTAATACAAACCCAAGAGACAAACTTTTTTCAGGATCTGCATCTTTATTCATTCCACTTAACATACCTCTCCCAAAGATTTCAGATGATCAGATTTGTGCACCATTGTTAGGGGACATGGTAGGGTGACAAGGGTGAAAACACCTACCTACCATACCCGTCTAGCCACCAGCTGAAATGCACACATGGTTGTCAGCAATTATCACGTAGGATTTAATATAATCACCATTTGCTGAACACTGTTCATAATCCAGAATATACTATTCTGTATTATATTATCATATTCATATATACAGAATATAATAAAGAATATTCTCAATATAAGTACAATAGATCTTGGCAAATATGAGCAAAGGAGGCTGTGAAAATTGTCTTTATTGTTTAACCTTTTGTTCTTTTCTTTAAAAAATACTCTGATCTTGTAGATATCAAACCATTCCAAACGCAACACAGGTCTAAAACAAATAAATGAATGTAAGCGTGGCAAAATTTTGGCACCCTTATAGTCAATACTAGACCTCCCTTTGCCAGCTCCGAGTCTTCTCCTATAATGCCTGATGAGGTTGGAGAATACATTGGGATCTGAGACCATTCCTCCTCTCTAAATCCTTCAAATTTCAAGGTCAAAGCAGGTGGACTCCCCTAAGCCCACAAGCTTTCAATTGGGTTCAAGTCAGGGGACTTTGATGGCCATGGTAGGACCTTGATTTTGTGGTCAGTACCATTTTTTGTGTTGATTTTGATGTATGTTTTGGATCATTGCCCTGCTGGAAGATCCAACCACGGCTCATTTTAAGCTTTCTGCCAGAGGCAGTCAGGTGTTCATTTAACATCTGTTGATATTTGGTAGGGTGCATGTATCCTAACAAAATGTCCAGGTCTTCTGGCAGAAAACCAACCCCAAAACACTGAAGAGCCACCACCATATTTTATAGTCCCATGAGGTACTTACTCCATATTGCTATATCTCTGTGTGTGCCAAACTCACTTTGGTGTTTTTTGCCAAAACCCTCTATTTTGGTTTTATCTGAGCCTAGAACCTAATCCCATTTGAAGCACCAGTAGTGTACTTTTTTTCTTGAAACCATTCCAAACAACTTGGGAAGTAGGTGACGTTAGATTGAAGTTTTGGAGACTTTCTGACCCCAAGACACAACTAACAACTGTAATTCTCCAGCTGTGATCTTTGGAGATTTTTTTGACCACTCGAACCATCCTCTTCACAGTGCAGTGAGACAATATAGACACACGTCCTCTTCCAGGTTGATTCATAACATTTCCAGTTGACTGGGACTTCCTAATTATTGCGCTGATGGTGGAAGTGGGTATTTTCAATACTTTTGCTATTTTCTTATAGCCACTTCCTATTTTGTGAATCTCAACAGCTTTTGGTGCACATCACAGCTATATTTCTTGCTCTTACCAATTGTGGTGAATGACTAGGAAATATGACTAGAAAAATATCACTGGGAATATACTTCAAATATATTTTTCTCATATGAATTTGTAAGGGTGCCATAATTGTGACACACATATATCCACGCTATCCAACCAACAGACCAGGTTCGCTGCCTTGGTGTCACCCTTGACTCTGCTCTCTCCTCCTTCATCCCTCACATCCAGTCCCTCACCAAATCCTGCCACCTCCACCTGCAAAATATCTCTCGAATCCGCCCTTTCCTCACACAAGAAACCACCAAGTTACTAATCCACTCCCTTGTGATATCCCGCCTGGATTACTGTAACTCCCTACTAACCGGTCTCCCCCTCTCCCGCCTTTCAACGCTTCAATCCATCCTCAACACTGCAGCTAGATTAATTTTTCTCTGCCGCTGCTCCTCTTCTGCTGCCCCGCTATGCCAATCACTTCATTGGCTCCCCATACCCTTCACAATCAAATTTAAACTTCTGACCCTGGCCTAAAGAGCCCTCAACAACTCTGCACCCCCTTACATTATCTATCCTCCTATCCAAATACACCCCTACCCGTCCCTTTCGCTCCTCTCACGACCTGCAGCCATCTTCTACTGTTGTTACCTCTTCTCACTCCTGTATTCAGGATTTCAACCGTGCCGCTCCCCTCCTGTGGAATTCCCTTCCCCGTTCGATCAGACTTTCTGCCTCGTACACGACTTTTAAAACCTCTCTGAAAATCCACCTGTTCAGGGAAGCGTACAACATTCCTTCCCATTACTCCCAACCATCATCCTAATCAAAGCCATCAGAACAAACAGCTTCAACACATTATCGGAACCAGATCAACTCATCCCCATCCGAGCCGTCCTCTCATATTGTCTCACTTCCCCCTCAACCACCGACTAGATTGTAAGCTCACAAGAGCAGGGCCCTCTTCTCCTTTGCACCAGTTTGTTATTGTATGTGTTTCTAAATTGTTCTACTGACTGTAACAGCGCTGCGGAATCTGCCGGCGCTTTATAAATAAATGTAATGTAACAATTTTTACCAAGAGTGCCAATGCCAATATTAGTTGAGGGCCTTGTGTGTATATGTCTTCCATTGCAAGTTGCTACAGTTTTATGCCATAAATCAAAGAATGTATACCAGACACAGAACCCTATATACCTACCTGATGACATTTAACTTCTAGCTCAGCCGCAATTATCTTTGGCTTTTCTCTTCCAAAAGAAGCAGTGGCAGTTTTTATTCCATCCACAAACATTGTTTTATGTGTTTGTTTTTTTTATTTAGAAAATGTTTTACAGTCTGTAGAAATATTAAATTACTTCAAAGCATCCAAATTCAAATAACAAATATGCAGTAAACATAGTCTTAATAGATCAGGTCGGAATGAATGCTGCAAAATATTATATATACGAACACACACACACACACACATCTTATATATTTCTAGTACCGTATTAAAGTTAGTTGTGTCAATCAAAACACATCCTTTATCCCCTTACCCGAGGTTTGCTCAGTTACAATCATGGTGGGCTATCATTTCAAAAGTTGGGTCCAATAATGCATTCTTGAGAATTGGTTAACCAGCCCTGGAAAGATATCAATGTTTCCAGGATGATACATAGCATATGTATATCATAGCATATGTATATCATTGAGCTGTGGGCAAATGCTGCAGTAAGAAAGGATCAGGTTTGACACCCTGTTTCTATAATTTATGGTAATGTAACTAACACCACGACTGATGCAAATATAGTAGTAAGTGCATTATTTTTAAGTGATGCATTGGTCTAGTTATCCTTTGTCATCTTGTCCTTTTTTGTGGATAGTACCTAAAATCATTTCAATTTTTTAATCATTTATAAAGATCCTCTAGACTGTAAGCTCATTTGAGCAGGGCCCTCCTCACCTGTTGTCTCTGTCAATTTGTTATGTTACATACTACTTGTTATGTCCTGTCTGCCCATTGTACAGCGCTACGGAATTTAATGGCGCTATATAAAACAATAATAATAATATCACATCTGTTATTTTAATATTTCATCAAGTAATAAAAGTAAATAAAACAACCACTAATGAACATTAAGAAAGGTAATGTGATTAATACAAGCCCTAAATATGCTCTTAGTTGTTGTAGCATTATGGTATCACTTAAAAATATGTTGTTTATAGGAATGCACACATCTATTTTGGTGTTTGAATGATTGCATCACACTTGTCCCAACACACAACCCACGTCTTACACAAAATGTCTCATCCCTTCATCCAGCCCTGAAGAAGCGACTAGTGAAATTGGTAGCCAATTTTCTCTTTTACTTCAGGACGGATGAAGAAGAGGTAAGAAAATCCCTCTTTACAAAGTCCACCAATATCCTGTAAGAGTTTATGTGATCGCTGCCCCTCTGTTCCTTTTGTTTTATCCAAGATGACATTTGAATATGCAGGTATATTATTAATGTTATGCCTGTGACTAAATTATCTTGCTTCTTTTTTTTTTTACTCTTCTTCTTAGCCCATAGGAGCAATGCTGCTAGAACACTGCAAAGTGATAAAGGACGTGGGAACAATGTTCTCCATATGTGAGTATAAAGAGGAGAGAGGGACGCTAAGGCACACTAATACACGGGGCACATGTTTTAAGGTAGAATTGCAGGAGTCTAATAAATCACCACAAGAAATATGGTTACAGAGAGAGATTGAGCCTTCAACACTATGCATGGCACTGGAAGCCAGAGGGAACTTCTATAAAATATTATTAATAATAATATAACATCATAGTTATTTTATAAAATGAGTTTGAGTGAATGTCTATCACATTTTTTTGAGGGATTTTTGTTTAAAAATATTTGAAGCGTCACCAGTCTACCTGTGTTTCAAGGAGAATCACTCTGCATGCCTGCTAAACCTTCACTCACATTCTTATCCTAGTGTTCACCAGAAACAGACAGGGCAGCGCAATATTAGTAATAGAGCATCATTTCTTGCTAAAATACTGCTCTTGCCTTACTGGGACATTGAAACAAATTTAGCATGACTGTTCCTTTAATCACAGCTTCATCCACAATGAATTTCAAATACTGTGTCCATGAATGTCTTTGTCTGGAATGTATCCAGTCCCCTCCTAAAGGCCTCTGCAATATTGGTCTGTGGGATGAAGAGGTCGCCCGTGGTTGCTACTGACCTTGATTCCAGACCTTTACAATGGGATAGTTTGTTTTTTTACAGGGGGAAAAATGTGCCAAACGTGTGAAAAACAAACACAATCACAAACAATATAGAAGAAAAAAAAAGATAGAAAATAGCTATTAAACACCCAAGAAACCAACCAAAGCAAGTCTGTAGGAAGAAAAAAAATCACAACTGTACTCGATCTTAAAGAGAAAATGTTGAATGGGTAAGATAAGCATTTGTAAACTTCTTGCTTTTACAGACTTCATTGATGAGCCAGACAGAAAATACACTTTTGAGTGTGCGAGCTCAGAGCAGCGTGACGAATGGGTAGAAGCGCTGACCAATGCAAGGTGGGTGCCAAAGAGAAGTCCTACAAAATGTCTATAGAAACTTGTTATTGTGGAGGATAGGCTTTCATTTTGGTGAACTTCCCTGACTTTCCGCTTAGATGCAATGGCTATCGCGATTTTTTTTGTTGCAATGCTTGCAAAAGAAACATCCTCAAAGCACAAAAATTGTTGTTTTTAGTTACGAGTTTATGAGGAGAAGTCTCATGTTTTATCGGAATGAAATACTCAGGATGACCGGGAAGGTGAGTAACTGCTTTTGCGACGTCCTTTGTCAAATGTTTCTTTTTTCTTCCCTTGCCTAATATTTTCTCTCCTTTGGGTGCAGGACCCTTTGGAGCAGTACGGGATTTCAGAAGAGTCTCGTTTGCAGATAGAACCTGCAGCCGTCTGAGCCATTGCAGCCATTTTGTCTTCCCCAGTTCTTCTCTTTGGCTGTATGTTCCTCACACCTGATACTTCACTATCATGGTGTTTCTTTAATGAACTGAGGCCCCTGACCTCATCAGTAGTGAAAATGACTGTTTGTGCCATCGGTACTATGCCAGTTTTAGAGTGCCATTATTATATGAAGAACTCAGGAAATACAAACATTAATCACTATGCGTTGAATATTGCCCATTTCATGTTTAATAATTGACCCACTAGTGCCTCAAAGCATCACTAAACCTTTTGTTGCCAATAGGGCAAAACATTTTCAACTCCATCGTAGAAGCCCCGGCGGAAGTGCCGTGCCGTGCCGCAGCAGAGGTTGTCTACGCGTATCGCGCAGATGTCCACTGGCTGCCCCCGTAGGGAGTCTGGAGCTTAGGGGCAAGTATAGGGATGCATTGGTAAGTCGGGGGGGGGGGCAGGTTGGCATATAAAAGGAAATAAAAACAAGAAATGCATTTTTCTCAATCATAGTTTTTACTAAATATGAAAAAAGAATTTACATGTGAATTAATATTTAAATATATCTAATAAACTTTTTTTTATAGGGTAGTCTTACATTCAGGCTTTTTCTTTTTTTCCTAAATTAATTTCTGGGGATCGAGCAAATACGGTAATCTATGGGGTATAGAAACAGAACATCCATTGCCATTAAAAGAATAATAAATACATTCTAGTCTGTGACATGCATCAATCCCGGTTAAATGGTTATTCTGATGGACCAATCAGTTTCTTCAGTAATTCACAGTTATAATTTACTGTTGCACCAGTTGTTGTTAAACTTCAGTAGGACCCTGTAAAGTTTGATAAAACCTAATGCTGATTCTCTCTGAATAGTTGTTTATCTTGCAGTACATTTGTATTACACTGCTGTTTATCTCTGGTGATTTTGCCAGATGAAGTATACAACAACTTCAATCCCCGAAATAACATATATAACTGAAGCATGGCGCATCCACCCTCGGTGCTTTACGCTGGCAGCAACAACCTCCTCCACTGTTTGATAAGTGGTGAGCTCCGATGCCAGGCTGCCGTCTATAGCAAAAGTCCGGTCAGAAGATGTCATGTGAGACAAACATTTTATTTGATCCCTTGTTTTAACTGCTATTTGTGTCCTTTTTATGTCCACCTTAGTAATTTTAGAAACAACCTTGTCTGTGTATAAGCCATATACCAATAAAACAGACTTAAATTGGTACCACGTATATTCTGGTCATCAACATGTGAAATATGTATATTAGCCCACGAAAGAAAATAAAATCCTTTAACTTGTCACGTGTGTTATACACACACACACACACACACCCCCTAATATAATTTAGAGGTGCCACTGGCTACAGACACGCTCTGAGGCTGCACTACTGGACTGGGAAAGTTAGGAAGTATATAGTCACATGGCATACATTATAGTTAATCTGTAACCCCTAAGATTCAAAAGTGTGGTTGGTGATTGTGTAAATAATGTTGAAGTTTGATGTACTGTAATAAACATCGCAACCGATGAAAATATAAACCCTGCTGTTTATTTGTGACCCTTGATCTCTTCCTGTAATGAAAATGTAGCCTGTAATATTGACAATATTGAACCTTGTAGAGTAATAAATTATCTACCACATGTATGCTCGATGTGTTTTGGGATGATTGGGCTTCAAAGGAGGATTATGGGTTTTAATGGGCTGTGGACAATTTAATTTAATGCAGTGTAATGCAGCCTTGTTCACTTAGTGCCTTTGCTAAATGTTTTATGAATTCCTGCATGTAAAGGAAGGGTAGGGTAGCACACTTATTTCTAACAAACATTATGTGGGCAAGATAGAGAGAAAATAATTGGCTCTTACCCCTACACCAGCTACAAGTGAATCAGTTTGATAATTGTGATAAAAACCTCCAAGAATTAACTTCAGAAAGCAATAACATGGAGTCTGCTTAAATAAAATGCAAACTTGTCTCTATGGGAATTAAAGCTGCACATATGTATATACACTCTGATCAAAAGTATGTGGATATCCTCCTAATATTGCGTTTAGGTGTTTCAGTCACACCCATTGCTAACAGATGTATGAAATCCATCACCTAGGCAGCCAGCACCATAGACAAACATCGGCAGTAGAACGGGTCGTACTGAAGAGCTCAGTGACTTTAAACGTGGTCATAGAATTTTTTAACTCTTTCCATGCGAGAATTGTTTTAAGCTAATGTCCTAATTTTTTTATTTTTTTTATTTTTATGTATATATATATATATATGTATATGTATATATATATATATACCGTATTTGCTCGATTATAAGACGAGGTTTTTTCCAGAGCAAATGCTCTGAAAAATACCCCTCTTCTTATAATCGAGGTCGTCTTCTAATCAGACCTCATTCTGCTGGGGCTGTGCTGCTTATCGTGCTTTGATCGCGAGCAGCGTCTCTGCTATTAGCAGCAGGAGAACAGGAAGCTAGCACAGTCCTCACATAACTCTACCTCCCCCCTCCTTCCTCTGGGGGCGGGGCCAGAGAAGTTGCTCGCACAGCCGGGCCCCTGCTGAAGTCTGCGAGTAGGAGATCTGCAGTTCAGGTAAGAGGGTGGGGGGTTTGAGCGTGTGTGTGTATGTGTGATTAATGGAATGAATAAGTATTTAAATGTTTGGGAATGAGTGTGTGTGTGTGTTAGTATGGATGTGTAAGGGGGGTGGGGGTGGTAGCATGGCATAGGGAGGCTGTAATCACACGTCTAACATCCCCAGGTTCCAGCATGTACTAGCTGCCTTGGCTTGATAGGAGTGTGATTGCTGTTAGCAGTATATATATATATATATATATATATATATATAATCCAGAAATGCATTTTAACCCCCTATATGCCACTCAGCCCCATGATATGCCTTTTAACCCCCTATATGCCAGAGTGGCATATAGGGGTATAAGGCATATCATGGGGCAGAGGGGCATATAGGGGGTTAAAAGGCATATCATGGGGCACAGTGGCATATAGGAGGGTATAAGACATTTCTGGAGGCAGAGTGACATATAGAGGGTTAAAAGGCACATCATGGGGCAGAGTGGCAAATAGGGGGGTATAAGGCATTTCTGGGGGCAGAGTGGCAAGCCTCGGGGCAGATGTGCATAACTGGGGGGGGCAGGTTGGCAAATAAAATTTTTCTCAATCATAGCTTTTATTAAATATGAAAATTAGTTTACATGAATTAATATTTACTAGTAAAAATCTTTTCCTATAGGCTAGTCTTCTATTCAGGCTTTTGTTTTTTTTCCTAAATTAATATTTTGATTTTGGGGGGTCGTCTTATAATCAGGGTCGTCTTATAATCGAGCAAATACGGTATTTTTTTTTTTTTTTGCCTGACATCAGTGGGAAATTATCTTTACATTTTACTGTTTTATATTTTTTTTTTATTTATTTTTACTAATCACACTCTGATTAGAAAGCTGGGCTCCAATGACTTGCATGGTTGAATGCAGTACCTGTATTCAATCTGCAAGTGGAGCCAGACTTCTCTAGCGGGTCTGGAGACCCTCTGGTGAACTTTTCCAACTTTGTTGTTTTTTTTTCACAGGATGGCCGCCATCTTGCGGTTGGCGAAAACACTCGCAGTGACGGTTGACGACGCCCCAGGGAGGGGCCAGAGATGGCCCCTGATGCCGATCACAGTGTTGCTGAATGCCTCGATGTCGAGGCATTACAGCAACACTGGGTGCAGAAAGCGAACGTAGATCGCTTTCTGTACCCATTTAAAGTCATCTCTTCAGTACGACCCATTCCACTGCCAATGTTGGTGTATGGAGATTGCTGTCTATGTGATTGGTTTTATACGCCTGTTAGTAAAGGGTATGACTGAAACACCTGAGCCAGACATTGATGGTAGTGTAGTATAACCCCCATCACTATATGCTAAGCCAGAGATTGACGTGGTAGGCCTCTCCCCCTTCAGTAGCTGCACCTAAACACTTAAGATTCACTCATACAAACCTGCACCCCCCTAAGCTTACAGCTATGGCTCGCACACACTGTGTGAAGAAACACTGTGTGACTAGCCGTTCAGTTTCCTGGGATATGTGGCACCCCCTGCTGAGTGGCACAATTATTGGCACCCCTATGAATTCATAGTGTACCCACACAAGTTATATATTGTTTTGGGGGTTTGTTTTTTTTCCCAAGAACAAGAAGGGCCTTCTTTAGATACCCTTTTTTGATCATATCATCTAATTTCCTAAAAAAATAATAAAATATGGTAAAATGTTAACTCATCAAAATGGCTAATGAAAAACCTGCTAAAAAGATTCTAATATTTGTCTTGGGCTTCGTAATATCCAATATTATTATATTTATTTTTTTCTTGGATCACTTTCTAAGCTTATGTAATGTCATGATGTGCCAGGCGCATCTTCAGGCATTAACTGACCATTTTTACGTGACATGTCTGGCAAGTCATTGGTCATTAAGGGGATATGTAAGCATAACCCCTGTTTAGGTTCATCTCTGCATGGCATATTTGGTCTCCCTGAAACCACATCACAGGCATAGTGATGTCATGTATACTGGGGCCCAAAAATTATCCACTCATATTTTGGATTATGCATTTCATAAATTCACCATTGATGCCCATTGAGTGACCTCTTCACCCCCTAGGGAGATGCATTCGGGGTGTGTGGCCCTTCATCCTTCCACTGGTAATATATTCCTTTCAAAGCCAACAGCTTGGGTAATTGAGTTTTATATTTTGGGAAAAGTGTGAACAAATTTTAGTCTACCTGAGCCATGCAGTCAAATCCATTAACCCATTCTGTGCCAAGCATGTCAACTCATGGAATGACACCTCCCCCTTTAAAATTAGCATTAGGCCACTAGTTGTTCCCTGATCGTGATCAGTAACGACACTAAAGTCTCTCCCGTGGTAACACCTAGACCTCAGCTAAACACTCCTTTTTCAGCATTGCATAGGCCAGTTCCCTGCTCAGGTACATTATTGGGTGCTCCCCAACTTGGGGATTAATCTGCCAAGGATAGCTCCCAGCCCAAATTAAATGCGTCTGTCGGCATCACAAACCTCCTACTGAAATCAGGAGCGTTACAAAGGGCTGCCTTAAGCTTAATAAAGGCCTCATCCCAGCATAGGGTGCAGTGCACTTGTTTGGGTAAATGGTCAGGTCTGTATGTGGCTTTTTTTTTTTTTTTTTTTTTAAACTGTCAGACACTGAAAACAGTACCCTGCAGGGTCCCCAGAATTTATATCATTGGTTTTTTTCATCTTAGACATATGCCAGGCATTGATGGCTACTACTTCACATGGTTCAAGATGCAAGGCCCCCTCCTGCCTTATGTCCCAAGTACTGAACCTCAGTCATACACACCTGGTTTGATAGTAAGCCCTGTACTTGCTATGCAGTCCCTCACACTCTGTGTACCAAGTGTTACTGAATATGGCAATATAATCTATATATGCCACTGCATATTTCTCCTGGCAGCTGGTTGACCACTCTCTAAATAGTAGCAGGAGCATTTTTTGTCCTAAAAGGCATCACACAAAACTCATACAACCCAAATAGAGTGATAAGTGCAGGCTTCTGGGGTTATAGGTATTTGCCAGTATCCACTGCGTAAATTCATAATTGTCAAATACCTGCTACCTGATCCAGCAACTCATCTATTCTAGGCATAGGATAGGCATCAAAATTGTGGTTATAGTCTATCTACAGTAATCCACACAGAGCCTTGCAGATTTATCTTTCTTTGGCATCATAACCACAGGGGCAGCCGAAGAGCTTTTGAACTTGGTAATTGTCGTTAGGTTACACATTTCCTCAATTCCCCACTGAATATGCGCCTCTACCTCAGAGGATACCCGGTAAACTACCTTTCTTAGGGGCAGTTGGTCCCTGATATTTACATGATGGTTAGCTAAGGTGGTTTACCCTGGCTTCCCAGTAAAAATCCCTTCATAGGAGGTTAGCACCTGTTGCAGCTGGAACCTCTGTTCAGCATAGAGCTGCAGACTGATTTGGGCCTCTTGCAACTATCCCTGGTTCCTAGCTTCGCTTAGAGTCTAGCAAAGGATCCCCATCTAGCTTTTCTTGTGGTGAACTGCAAGCACTTAGTACCAAAGTCTCAGGGCCATGTTAGGCTTTCAGCAGGTTAATGATATTTCTTACCTTTCTCTTTCAGAGCTATCACATAAGTCAGGGGTTCTCAAACTGCGGCCCTCCAGCTGCTGCAGGACTACATCTCCCATAATGCTCCTTCAGCTAAGGGGCTGGCTGAGGAGTATGGGAAATGTAGTCCTGCAGCAGCTGGAGGGCCGCAGTTTGAGAACCCCTGACATAAGTAATGGTTTCTACTCGCTGGAGGATGATAAACAAGCCCTCCTAAGCAGCCTTCAATTTATTCTGCCTGATGGGTATGAGAGCCAAAATTCTGTGCCCCCACCTCATAAACCTGGTCCCAAGCAGTGCAATCATAACAGTGTTTCTGCCTAGATTTTGCTGCCTGTGGGTTGTACCAATCCTGTCAGTGTCTGCATTGTGTCCCTAAATTTCAAGACATATCCCACTAAGGAGGTCCCAGGTGTGTGCAGTCTCCCACTAGATCCAGAGGTCTCCTCATTCCGCACCCACAATACATGAGAAGCCTGTGGACTAGAGCCCTGCGCGGGACTACTTTTTTAATCCCGCTCCCGCAATGTGGGTGTTCCGCTCCCGCCACTTTTGTGGCCAATCATGCCCGCCTCCTTACCTGATTTCCCGCGCAGTCCCGCGCGGCTGCCTTCGAGTTGTTCCCTCACGGTGTCTCTTCTCTTGCTCCGCCCAGGAACAAGGCGGAGTCACAGGAAGTGACGTCACATCACGTGACTCGGGTTTGTTCCTGGGCGGAGCAAGCTAGGAGACACTGTAAGGGAGCAGCAAGAAGGCAGCCTTGCGGGACTGCGCGGGATTACCGGGACAGGTTACGCAGGTACAGTGCCTGACCGCCCGCCCGCAAGTTTTTTGGCGGGTCCCGCGGGACCCGCCTCCCAGTGCAGTCCACTACTGTGGACCTCAGCAGTACCTCCCTAAGTTCATGCTGATGAGTTTCCTTTAAGGACCAAACAGCCATCAATAAATGATTATCTGGCTTCTACTTCATGTTGCACACATGAAGTCACACTGCCATCCAACAGAAGCTGCTCCAAGGTAGGAATAAGGGGCTGTGGAAAAGTGACTTGGGGGCATTTAGTTGAAGGCAAAGCTGGAGGCAGAAGTGAGTGTGTGTGTGTGTGTGTTTGTATGACTAGTGTATATGTACGGGTAAGGGAGAGGGTGTGTGTTTGTATGGCAAGTGTAAATGTATGGGTAAGGGAGAGGGTGTGTGTATTTTCTTTTAAAGTACCTACTGTATATAGTTATAATACACTAATGTATAATACATAATAAACATTAATGAAGGTGTTTAATGGTATGATAAGGAAAATTGAAGAAGAACGATTGAATGTTATGCACAAAACTAATAGAGTAAAGTTTTGATATGGATATGCTGAAGTCACTAAGTTTTTTTTTTTTTTTTTTTTTTTTTTTTTTTTTTCCTTATATTATTATAAAAAATGGCTTAACAGAAATATGACTTTACAGAGAATTACGGTTTAGGAATATTTCTTTATAGGAGTTAATTCAGATTATTGTCTTCTTAGCCTCCTTAATATTATAACTGGAATAACATATTTAAAGTCAGTGAGCGGTGTTATCTCTACTATATGTCTTAAATTAGACATAGGAGGTGTGTCAGTTTTGAGACCCCTCATGGGGGGAGACATAGGATGTATATCTAATGCTCCCCACAGTTTTGTTTTATGTCCTTTGATGAATGAGTTCTTGGCCACAGATTCTGTGTGGACCAATGAGATTGTATTTTTTCTTGGTGTTTTCATTTCCTCCTCTTGCGGCCCTTCAGCGCCGAAAGTGGAGCGAGATGAATGGAAGTATGATAGGTTTTCTTTATATGTTTTTTCCTTTTCTGTTATATGGTTTGTTATAAGCTGCATAGGGAAGTGTAGACGTGTGATCCCTAGAATGTTGGAATGATAAAGGTGTGTTCAGTTAACACTCAAGGCTTAAATTCGCCACATAAGCGGTCTATCGTGTATAATTTTTTATGTAGAGAGCATATAGATGTGGGCTTTTTTCAGGAGACCCATTGGAGGAGAACAGACAGTAATAAATGGGGTGGGAAGAAATACCCGGTTTTGGTTCATGCTTCAAATGAAACTAAAAAGAAGAGAGGGGTAGCAATAATTTTTTCTGCTACACTCCAAATAGAAATTAAGTATGAATTTCACGATCCAGAAGGTAGATATATAATTATAGTTTGTAAATTAGATGAAGAATGGTTTACTTTGGTTAACGTCTATTTACCTAATGTTGCTCCAGTATGTCTCCTGAATAAGATATTGGAGCGAGTCGATAATATCAAGATAGGTTGCTGCATTATAGCAGGTGACTTTAATTGTGTCTTAGACAGTGAATTAGATACTAAAACGCCTAAAAAAAGACTCAATGAAGAAAAAATAAAATCCCAAGCAAGAGCTTTTAATAATTCTCTTAATAAATATGAACTTATGGATACTTGGAGAGTTTTGCATCCACTCGAAAAAGATTTTACTCATTTTTCCCATGTCCATTTATCATATTCTCGTATCGACTACATATTAAGCTCTCCTCCACTTATTAAAAGGATTCAAAAAATAGAAATTAGAAATAATACTTGGTCGGATCATAATATTATTATGATGGAAATAAGAAATAATATTAATAAGAATGTACGATCCACCTGGAAATTAGATGACTCTATGCTCTCGAATAAAGACAACGTGAAACACTTATCAGAATTAATAGATTTATTTTTTAAAGAGAACAATCCGGTAGATACGTCTCCAGAAAATAATTGGTGTGCATTTAAAACAGTGTTAAGAGGATACTTAATTAAGCTTAAAAGTACAATTAGGAGGAAACAAGGGAAAAATCTTGCGGAGTTATACTTACAATATAATCAGGAAGTTACTGAGAATAAAAAAAATCCTACTATAGATAAGATTCAAAAAATCAAACAAATTCAAGCTCGTATTAATGATAAATTGATGGAGAGAACAGTTCATAATATGGAGAAATTAAAAACTAGATACTACTGTGGTAGTAATAGAGTAGACAAAATGATGACGAACAGACTAAAGAAATTAAAAAGTAATAACCGGGTCCATAGACTAATAATAGATAATAAGACATATTATACACCAGAATCAATCGGAGAAAAATTTAATCAATATTACGAGAAATTATATAATTTGAATAATAAAGTTTCAATAGAAGAAATTGATAATTATCTCGATAAAATAAACTTTCTCCAGATATCTACAGAGCAGAGAGCTACTCTAAACACTGAAATAACACCAGCTGAAATTAGTGTAGCCATATCTAAATTAAATAAATACAAAACACCAGGACCAGACGGGTTTACTAATCTATTCTTTAAAACATTCAGTAAGCAAATTCTAGATTCTTTAGTTCTTACTTTCAATTCTATTGCTAACTGTGGTAAGCTTTCCATTGAATTGTCTAGAGCTAATATACTTCCCATTTTTAAACAAGGTAAAAACCCGACAGATCCGGCTAGTTATAGGCCAATTTCTCTAATTAACGTTGATGTGAAATTATACTCTTCCATCCTTGCTAACAGATTAAAATCTATCCTTAATACCATTATTAATTCAGATCAAGTCGGTTTTATTCCGGGTAGATCATCATGTAATCATATTAGAAGAATCATTAATATTATAGATCAGGTAGAGAGGAAGAATATTCCTATTATAATAATGTCAGTCGATGCCGAGAAGGCTTTCGACCGGGTAAATTGGGATTTTATGAGTAAAGTCTTGGATAAATTTGGAATAACGGGTTGGATGCATATGGCAATTATGGCTCTCTATTCTAATCCGGTCGCAAGGACAGTTGGACCAAATATATGTTCAGATTGGTTTTGCCTAAAAAATGGAACAAGACAGGGCTGCCCTCTGTCCCCATTGTTATATATTTTATCTGCTGAGCCTTTAGCTATATGTATTCGAGATAATTGTGAAATTCAAGGTTTTCGTACTAGAGATTTAAATCTAAAAATTAATTTATATGCAGACGATATATTAATCTCTATCACAGACCCACAGGTCTCTTTAAGTTTTCTTATGATGGAATTTGAACAATATAGTAAAGTATCGAACTATAAAATGAATACAAATAAAACAACATTATTAGAAATAAATTTAGAAAACTCTCTAATTGACCAGATTAAAAGAGATTATGATTTTGTATGGGCTAAATCTGATTTTATATATTTAGGTATATACGTAACAAAATCTATCTCTTTAATTCTAGAGACCAATTTTTTAAGACTATTAAAACTAACTAATATTTGGTTAAAAGAATGGAGAAGTAAAGAATTCTCCTGGTGGGGAAGGATTAATATATTAAATTCTTACATAGTACCTAAATGGTCATATTTGTTCTCTATGTTGCCACTAAGTATGCCCGACCCTTGGATAAGAATGGTACAGACGAGTTTCGAATGTTTTATATGGAAGGCAAAAAAACCTAGATTAAAAGCTGCCGTAATGGCACGTAAACCGATTGATGGAGGCTTGGGTTTCCCTATTCTGAAAAATATTTATTTGGCAAATACAATAGTTCATATATATAGAATGCAATCAGAGAATTTTTTAAATGAAGGATGGCATGCGATCGAACTGGAGACAGGTGGTTTGGAAAACCTAGATGATATTATATGGTGTCCCCCCACCTCAAAACATTTTCTAAAAATAAAAAGTCTTAATTTTATTTTGGGACAGATTAGCCCAATCTGGGAGTATATCAAGAAAAAATTGAACATTAAAGGGATCCCGACCTTTTCTAAACTTAAAACTATTGAAATGTGTATCTCGGATATAAATTTTGACGATTGGAAAATCAAAGGTATATTAACCTTAGACCAACTTTTGACCCCAACAGGACCTAAATCCTTCTCTCAATTGATAAAAGAATATGAGCTATCTAGTGCTGACATATTTAAATATTTGAGAACAAAAAATTTTTTGATGAAAGAACTTTGGAAACCTAGTCGGGAGATATTAACTCGAATTAAGAAAATTTTTACTGGGTATGAAGTAGATAAAGTACCGTATTGGCTCGAATATAGGCCGCACTTTTTTCCCCCACTTTAAGTTTTTAAAGTGGGGGTGCGGCCTATATTCGGGCTCTAGCGCCCGACGCCCGGGACATGCAGTCCCGGGCGCCGGGCAGGCAGCGGGGTTAAGATACAGGTCCCCCGCAGCGGTGCAGGGGACCTGCATCCTTCTCCCCGATACGCTCAGACAGCCTCCCCTGCCAGCACTTCCCACGGGGGGGGGGGTGCCGGCACGGGAGGTTATCTAAGCGCTTTACCTCTGCCCACCCCCGACTTACCGGAGCAGACTCCCGGGTGTCTTGCGGGGCCGGCGGGAGACATTTACGCAATACGCGCATGCAACTTCCGGTACCGGAAGTTGCATACGCGTATTGCGTAGATGTCCCTCGCCGGCCCCGCAAGACACCGGGAGTCTGCTCCGGTAAGTCGAGGAGGGGGGGGCAGAGGAGGACAGCGGCAGTGGATCGCGGGGAGGGAGGACAGCGGCAGCGGATCGCGGGGAGGGAGGACAGCGGCAGCGGATCGCGGGGAGGGAGGACAGCGGCAGCGGATCGCGGGGAGGGAGGACAGCGGCAGCGGATCGCGGGGAGGGAGGACAGCGGCAGCGGATCGCGGGGAGGGAGGACAGCGGCAGCGTATCTCGGGGAGGGAGGACAGTGGCAGCGTATCTCGGGGAGGGAGGACAGTGGCAGCGTATCTCGGGGAGGGAGGACAGTGGCAGCATATCTCGGGGGGGGGGACAGAGTGGCAACATGTTTTTTTTGGTGCTTTTTTAAAGAAAAAAAACTTTTTCTTTAAAAAAGCACCAAACTTTTAGGGTGCGGCCTATATACGGGGGCGGCCTATATCCGAGCCAATACGGTACTATCTAAGTGTTTTGATTTAATAAATCATGTTATGTTGGAGTATACTTCTCCAGCTATTAACGTATGGGAACAAGAATTAAATATTGAGATTAATCAGGATAATTGGGCTAGATCTCTATATGATATTAAGGTTTCCATACACTCATTAACATTAGCTGAAACTCAGTTTAAAATAATGAATAGATGGTACTTGGTCCCGACGAGATTACATAAAATGTATCCCAATTGTTCAGATTTATGTTGGAGATGTAAAGCAGATAAGGGAAATTTTGTCCATATTTGGTGGAATTGTGCATGTGTGAAAAAGATATGGTTTAAGATGTATGACTTAATATTTGCACTAACAACAAAAAATCTTAATCGATCTCCTGTAACGGCGCTACTACATCTAGAATGGCCAAAGTGTAACGTCAAAGAAAAACAACTTATTATTCATTGTCTAATAGCTGTGAAAATTACGATCGCTCGTCTATGGAAACAAAATCTCACAATCCCATGGAATTTGGTAATCTCTCAGCTGAAATTCCAAATAAAAATGGAAAGACAGCTTTATAAATCATACTTTATTTCTGAAAAAAAAGCTAAGATATGGGGATCATGGCTAACTAGATTAGAGGAAAACATGTGATAGAGCCTGAGTGTGCTGACTGCCCGTGTTCATTCCAACTAAGATGAAGTGATAACTGGAATATGAACAGGAGGGGATCATTAGTCTCCATATTTCCAAATGCAGCTTTTTTTTTTTTTTTTTTTTCCTCTCTTTTTTGTGTTTTTATATTGTATTGTATTAATATTTATGTATGAATGGTATATTCTTGTCTTTTATATTGGAAAAAAAATAAATAAAGACGTATTATAAAAAAAAAAAAATACATAATTCTGCCATGCTATTTTCCCCATGTTTGAAGTGTATGGCTCAATATTCTAAATGCTTCGGAACGAGTGTTTAAATCACAGGTACATTATTACACAAAGACCTTTAATAAACCAAGACAAACAATACAGATAATAAAAAAGTTTATTAACAAGAAGTCCAAGATATTCAAATGTTCAGCAGTTTTAGAGGCTTTGATTCATTTCAAACAAATTCATTAACATACTGAACAACTCCCATTTCTAACTAAAACAGTCCTCACAGAAAAAAGGTATTGCCATGTTTTGCGTAGTTTTCTTTCTTGAGAAAGAAAGCCAAAATTTTAAAATGGGCTCTTCATAGTCCCCTCTACAAAAGATAAAAACCAATTCTGTTTGACAGGCTGATTAAAAAATGGATTGGCGCAGACAGAGCGATCAGTGTACCCCATATAAATAAGCAATCTAAAGTAAAGTTTTCCAAAAATATAGATAAGGGAATAGGAATAATGGTGGTAGGATGAAGGCCCACTTTTTTCCTTTTCCCCACAAAGTAAGCACAAGTATTAAATGTCTAAAGAATTTGAAGGGATACTGAGAATCAATGCCTTTTAACCTTACTTACCCACTAATACAAAAGAAAAACAAAAGTACAGGAGTAGACCAAAATGAATTTAGAACATAAACTGCCAAGCACAAATATTTAGAGAAAGATTTTTTTTTTAAATTTTCTTGTTACTCTTTCCATGGAACAGATTTAGCTTTTGCTTCATACAGGTTATTAAGGCAAGTAAAGCAGTACAACTCCATGAAACAATACCCCCCCCTCAATGCAGAGATGTCTCGCTCTGAGCACGAAATAGAGAATTCAGAATGGTTAAAAACTAGATGTGGATGAAATTAGAGGGATACCGTAAAAAAAATAAAAAAATTACCTACCATTTAGGTAAGAAAAAAAAAATGTTTTGAGGGACGGTGTGAAGTAACCATTGCTGAACAACATTGCTAGTAACATGGGATTCATCTGAATATCTTTGGAACTGTCCACACGCATCAGTTCAGTCTCTAAGTTGAGGCATTTCTGGAACAAATCTCAGGTCAGGGTAACGGTCAGCCCCCCCTCCCCAAAAACTGAAATTTCTTTAAAAAAAAATCCTCTGCAATACACAGTGGCTCTCCCTGGTATGGGGGACCCCCCACCCCAAAAAGAAAACTTCCAATTACATTAGCTTATCGGCCCAATCTGGTCTTTTATCCACTGATTTCAGTGGTTTGCTGCTTCTCAATTCTCTGCCACCAAATTAAGCAATATAGCGAAATGGTATGCGCCCATAAAGACTGGCACTCTGTGTGAGCAGTATTTGTCCAGGGAAAAAAAGCAGTGTGCTCAATAGATGACGTTTATTCCCATTTAGGACTCCAGAGAGGTGCTTATATTTACAAGACCACATAAAATATATTTATATAAATGAAGAGCCTATATACATATAAATATATGTACCTATACACAAATTTAGTATTTACATTTACACACGCACATATGCATTATAGTTTAAATATGTTCAAAAAATGAACAGGGAATAAGTTACTTAGAAAATAACTTAACAGTCCTAGTTTGGGTTGTATCCAACTCAGTTCCAGCAAAGGAAGTGACGGCTCTGAGATTGACCACTACCATGCCTTAATAACCTGCGAGAAAACAATTTCTGCTGCCTTACCTCACACATACACTCATGATTAGCTGCCATATCATCCAAAAACATAAAAAAAGACACAAGGAGGATAGTTCAATCATCTGAGCAGACCAAAAGAAAAATAAGTCAATATGGTAGGAACATAGCAAAATGTACTTTGGTTACACAGGGACAGAAATCAATAAATAAGTACGCATAATATCGAGCAATGGACCCAGAGTCCCAGTGTATATCTGAAGAGCACCGCAACTTCAAAGCACCAATTTTCGGAGGCACAATCTTGTATGCGTAGCACCAGTTTAATCTCTGATCGGGGATAACGGCACATGTGATGCCCAATCCCCAATAAATCCCAAAGCCATACACCATATCACTTTTCTGCTCGTGTTTTGAGCTACGTCCTCCACCACCCATGTGGATAGGGGTGTACGTGTGTAATATATATATATATATATTCCCACACACATGCCCAAACAAATCCTCCACAAATCAAAGTTTCATAAATTACATTTTTAAAAAAAAAAAAAAAAAATCCCCACAGTTTGTTGCCATCATTTCCATTCACAGTGGAATAATGTGTCCTTCTCTGCGGAAAAAAAAAAAAAAAAAAAAAACACAAACAAAATATGACGTGATTGTAAAGTTAACCAGTGGTTACTACGGGGGATGAGTGACGCAGTCTCCCCTTCCTCCAAAAATTGTGTACAGCACCTTTTGGAGGAAGGTGGTAAAAACCAAATAGACAAAATTAGCAGGTCTGTCTTTGCATAGGTCATTCGGAGCGAGGTAGACATTTTAGATACCTGAAGGGAAGAAAAAAAGTTGGATTTTGAATTAAAGTAATAACAAAAAACACACTTAATGATTACAAATAGAATGATTATAAATTCTATACGGGGAGTAAAACATTCACATTTGAAGTTTTTTTTTTTTTTTTTACTTCAGTAGTATATATTTTCCAATTAGAACTTGTTGAAAATAAGGTGAGCAGATGTTTGTAAAGTGGCCCCATCTATCTGCTTTCGCTCAATGAGGAGGCAAACAGCACTCAATACTTAAAAACAAGTCTTAATGAAGGCGTTCCACAAAGAAAATGTAAACACTTAAATTTAGCCTTGTTAACTCCCTAAGGAAAAGAGGCTGTCGTACAAGTTTTTTTTTTTTTTTTTAACTTACAATTAATGACAAGCATTTTTAGTGTTATCGCTACGCCTTTGCCAGAACAGTTTGGCCTTCCCACCTTTGGATTACCGAAAAAATAATTTCTTTGTTTTAAAACCATATTCATACATAACAATATTTATTAGAACTAAAAAATACATTGTTAGAACGATGGAGGGAAACCCTACTTTTTTTTGATCATAGCTGTCGCAACACAAAAACCCTATATATTCATTTACTTGTGTTGTGTATGGATTTTCAGCAATCCTTGGCATTTACAGTATAATTCTGGATAGAGAACTGCGACTTTTTCAGTTTTAATATGTAGGACTGTAGCTTTAACAGTTTTCAGAGACAGCAACATTTTTGCCACGATCCCTTGGGATCACTGCACAGCTCAGGGATCTCTATGGTAATGAGAGGGTAATCCCCACAAAACAGGCATTGACACATTTGTTCATATCCTAAGGAGCACAAGTTGATTTTTTGGCGTGATAAATGTAGGATTTGGGAACCTGGCAGCTTTATTTTAATGGTACAGACAGTCTCTGATTTGTTGACCCAATTTCTCCTTAGAAAACATTGGTCTCAGTTTCTGGTCCAAAAAAAACCGAGAACAATGAATGTTGCTATTTATTACGGAGTCCCATGAATTCTTACTACACAGAAGAATCATGTACTTATTAAACCAAATGAAGTTGAAAAGCCATTTTAGGTTGGGTTTAAGAAATACAGTAAACTATAGGATATGGACGTCAAACATAGCAGTCATTAAGGAGACATTTAAATTTCCCATATTTTTCACGCTAAAAACGATGACAATATCGTCCAGTAGGCTGTTGCACTTTGGACTCCCAAAGATGTTCCTTCCCAAAAATCTCTACCAGGCAGTTTTATTAAACAATTTGATCATAAGCCGCTGCATCCTCAGAATGCTAGAATATGGGCTACTTTCTAAAAGAAAATTCATTGCCTTCATACCATAGCAACATTTAAAAAGGGGCATATCTACAGGCTGCCTCAAATTAATCTCATACTTTTACATAACTTTTGGTTCTATACCTAGGAGGCCATAAGATGCTACTGTTTAGTAGCACTTTAATAAATGACTGCAAAACGCACACACAAAGAGAAAGTCGGGGATGTGGATCACTCACCTCCTACAGTTCCGCCAGTCACTCCAGGAGTAGTGAAACCAGCCATGCCATGGGAGTTGGCCAGACGGCCTGCCGGTCCAGTCACATGTACAGGCATGGAACTGAAGATGGACTGTAACACAGAATTGCTGGCCACTGAACTGAGGCTGCCCTGAAGGGCAAGCTGAGAGCCAGCTGCCAAGCTGCTCAGGAAATGGTGTGGGTGGAGTGGGGCTGGGCTCGAAACCTTCCCATTTAGAAGGGCTCCAGATCCCTGTGTCATGAATAAGTTGCCAGGCAACCTTCCCTCGCCATCCCTCTCTCGGCTACGAGGGGCTCTACTACTGGAGCGGTCCACTCTCGCCGCTGGGACCCTGTCCTCTCTCTTAGCACCTTCAGAAGCCAACTTTTTATTCAGGAATAAGTTGCACTCTGCTGCTGCCCTTTTCATTTCTGCCCTGGTATGGTCACTGATGCTGCTAGCCGACCCTGGGCTCATACCCCCTGTCCCTCGTCGTGCACCATCACCAGAGGGATAGTGGGTACTGTGGCGGGGGGGTGAGGAAGGGCTTTCAGGAGCGCGGCTGGGAGCTGTGTCTGAGATCGGGGAGAAGGTAGATTTCCATTTGCCTATGCTCTCGCAAGAGGATTTCCTGCCAGGGTACGGGAGACCTGAAGTGGTGGAGGGGAGAGTGAGGATCAGAAATGGGTGGGAGGGAAGAAGGGATAGATAGAGAGGTTCATAATGAAATAAAGCTATGAAGAATACAACATCCATGCATACCTCTTTCTCCCTCACTTCTCTGTGGCGATTCTTTGTTCTCAAAGGACAGACTGGAATTCTTCCTCTCATTTCTGCTAACATGGAAAGAGAGATATAAGCACAGATCCCTATTTTTGAACTCTTCAGCTAGAACAAAATATTAATATAATCACACACAAATACCATTTTTACAAAACCTTCTTGTTAACGGTAAGTGGATACCATGGTATAATATTAACAGCGAAAAATGCTGTACCTTGACACCTACAATGTACAATTGTCTTATAATATGTTTCTCTATTGTTACAATAAACGGAGAATTGATTAAGAATGCAGAGATGTATTTACCTTCTGCGCTGCCATAGGCCAGACCTAGGACATTGGCCCCAGCCACCCCCTCCGTGGCCAGCGTGTTGCCTGCAGTAAAAGGCACACTGTACTAGAGCCCTGCGCGGGACTACTTTTTTAATCCCGCTCCCGCAATGTGGGTGTTCCGCTCCCGCCACATTTGTGGCCAATCATGCCCGCCTCCTCACCTGATTTCCCGCGCAGCTGCCCTCAAGTTGTTCCCTCACGGCGTCTCTTCTCTTGCTCCGCCCAGGAACAAGGCGGAGTCACAGGAAGTGACATCACATCACGTGACTCCGTTTTGTTCCTGGGCGGAGCAAGCTAGGAGAAACTGTAAGGGAGCAGCAAGAAGGCAGCCTTGCTGGACTGCGCGGGATTACCGGGACCCGCAGGTACAGTGCCTGACCGCCCGCTCCCGCCCGCAGCCCCAGCAAGACCGCCCGCAAGGTTTTTTGCACCTCCCAGTGCTGTCCTCTACACTGTACCTTCAAGACACGGAGCACCAGGATATGAAGTCATACCCCAGCGCTCCATGTCGTAAAGGCACAGTTACTTCTAAAACAGTCTAGGTAGGCTAGGCAGCAGAGGGACTGCTGGTCCCTTGGACCTACTGGCCTAAGACGGAATACGTCACTGTAAGAATGAGAGTTCCTCGTGTGGAAGTGTGTGGGAATTTGGAAGCCAGGGACAACACCAGTGTATTTCAGCATCTGCATCCGAATACTTTTGTTGCACTATTACCCTAGAGCAGGCATGTCCAAACTTTTTTCAAAGAGTGCCAGATTTGATGAAGTGAACATGTGCGAGGGCCGACCATATTGCCTGACATTTTCTGAACCATTAAAATTAAATGCAAATTAACTATTTTATGCAAAGTTTATTGAAAACGGCATACCACATCTATCCCTTTCTCCCCTCACCGTCCCTATTCCCCCTTCTCACAATCTCCCCTCTCCCTCCCTACCCCCCTTCTCACAATCTCCCCTCTCCCTCCCTACCCCCCCTTCTCACAATCTCCCCTCTCCCCTCTCTACCCCCCCTTCTCACAATCTCCCCTCTCCCTCCCTACCCCCCTTCTAACGATCTCCCCTCTCCATCCCTACCCCCTTCTAACGATCTACCCCCCCCCTTCTCACGATCTACCCACTCCCTCCCTACTCCCCTTTGTAGGTCACTTACCGTCAACTCCTGTGTTGGGAGCGTGAGGCGTTTGTCTCGGGTGCCGGCGTTCAGCGTGACGCGCTGGCACCCGAGACAAACGCCTCACGCTTCCAACACTGCACTCGCAGCGCAGAGGCAGGCGGCAGCAGCGAGCAGAGGAGTCCTGGATTTCTGTCAGTCAGGGGGGCCCAAGAGGTGCCGAGCGGTCGTTTTCAGCAACCGCTCGGCACCCCTTGGGCCCCCGACTGGCAGAACTCCAGGGCCCGGTCGCAGTCGCGACCCCGGTAGTTCTGCCACTGCCTACAATTTCTTCATCAGATGCCCTTGTGGCTGTGTGTGCCGGCGCAGGGAGAAGGAAAGCCCAAATCTAGCGACGTCCGAGATCGCAAGATTTGGGCTTTCCTTCTCCCTGCGCCGGCACACACAGCCACAAGGGCATCTGATGAAGAAATTGTGTAGGGGAGGGTTAGATTTTAACCCTCGTCTACAGTCAAACATGAACCCTGTTTAAAGTTACTGTAGATGAGGGTTGAAATCTAACCCTCCCCTACACAATTTCTTCATCAGATGCCCTTGTGGCTGTGTGTGCCGGCGCAGGGAGAAGGAAAGCCCAAATCTCGCGCTTTCCTTCTCCCTGCGCCGGCTGATGACGCCAAGTCCCGTGGCTCACTTGGGGGGCCGTATCAGTCCGGAACGCGGGCCGCAATTGGCCCGCGGGCCGGACTTTCGACATGCCTGCCCTAGAGCACATAATATTAAAGAAAAAGCCTACTGTTTCAAACAGCTCCACAGAAAATGAATGGAAACTAAAGTACTTGCAGGTTTTGCTTTATATGTCATTCTCCACACGTTTACAATGTCTATCCGACGATCCTACAACTTTTTTTTTTTACCGTGTCCACACAAATAGCCCCCCCAGAACAGATCGGACATCCTTTTGATACTATGTTAAGATGTATAGTTCAACATTTAGTGTGAATTTTACATTATTACCATATTTGCTCAATTATAAGACAACCCTCAAAATTTGCATATTAATTTAGAAAAAAAAAAAAGAAGAAAAAGCCTGAATACAAGACTACCCTATGGGAAAAATGTTTTACTAGTAAATATTACACATGTAAACTAATAGTGATTGAGAAAAAATATTTTTTTGTTTTAATTTCCTTTTAAATTTGCCAACCTGCCCCTCAGATATGCCTTAATTGACTCCGATATACCTCCGCTGCTGCCAGTTAGTTCCGCCTGGGCTTCTATGTCTGAGCACCGGAAGGTCATGTCACGCCGGTGCTCGGTCATAGAAGCCCAGCGGAAATGTAGGCAGTAGTGGAGATTGTCTGTGCGCATCGTGCAGATGTTCACCAGCTGCCAGAGAGGAGGATCCAGGTCTCCTGCAGCGCCACCGGGGGACGGCGGTGCAAGGTGCGCAGACAACCTCCGCTGCTACCGGCACTTCTGCCGGGGCTTCTATGACAGAGCACCGGAAGGTCATGCGACGCTGGAGCTCCGTCACAGAAGCCCCAGAGGAAGTGCTGGCAGCAGAGGTCGTCTGCGCGCCTCGCACAGACGTCCACCGGCTGCCAGAGAGGAGGATCCAGGTCCCCTGCAGCGCTGCGGGGGATCTGGATCACAGTCTTGTAGTCAGACCTCTTTTAAAGTCTGATTATAAGACGATCTTGAATATAAGGAGTCTTATAAATCAAGCAAATATGGTATTTTGCTAAAGTTGTCAACAGCCTGGACTCCCCCCTGTGAGCCGAAGCCAGCGTGGGACTAAATTGGGTTAGTGTTCAGTTGTGGACTTCCAGTGCAGAAAAACATTTATGTAATTTGTTACTATAGGCGTTTCAAAATACCATGTTTTGTGTATTTCTAGGATTTTAAAAGAAGGCCCCACTTCTCGAACAAAATGATGTATTAATTGCGTGGGTTAAAAATTGCCATCATATGTACTACAGTACATTTAATGGCTGGAGTATACCATTACTTACTCTTTAGTAGCAAAATATTAAGAGGCTTAGTTTTGTGTACAACACAAAAATCTAACAAATTACTACAAAGAAATAACTCAAAGAAATAAAGCAATAGTAAAATAAACACTAGTCTTGGGGTCATCAATGTTACATATACCCTCAACAATAAAAGGGGACACATGGTTTCTTCACATTCCCATTGGTGCTATACGGTAAGGTATTATGCTTAAACAATATTTTTTTTTACGCCGCTCTCTCCATTCCTTGCAGCGTATTGTGCAAAATAGCTTTTTCTGCCCCCTTAAAACTAGAATGCTAGCCAAAGGTAGATTATACGCATCTTCAACCTTCTACCTGGCAGAAAATTTTCCAGCAATCCTTATGTACACAAAAAAAGGAGGCATGTAGCTTTGCATAGAATGAAGGTCATCAGATGTCTGAAACAAAGGACATGACTGTTTCACCGTTAGTAGTGGAATTGTCCTCTATTCAGTACTTGCCTTGCAGCAAAGGATTCGTCTTCCGATTCAATTTCATCTTCAGATGTAAGGGGAGAGTAGTGCATCCCATTAGATGCAGGAAGTGGTTTCTCTTTCTTTAGCACTGGGGGTAGCTCATGATCCTGATAAGGGGCAGGGGAATTTTTCAATGAATTCTCTGGGGATGAGATGGCTGTGATTTCCAAAGGCTGGTTGATGTTATTTACCTGAGGTGAAAAACAAGATGAAGGAATGAAAAAAATGGCAAAAATGTAACGGGCATGCCCTAGAAAAAGTAGCCTTGAAATGTTGCTATTAAATCACAACTTTGTATTTGTAAAACTTTCAGCTATACTACAAGTGTAACAAAATGTTACATGGTAGATTTCCCATTGTATACATGGTTAACAGTTTAGGATCGTGATAATGGATAAAAGCCAAGACCATTGATCATTATTAATCATTAGGCACTCAAAAGGTTCACACATATGTATTTGTTATTTAAGAGTCACATCAATAAAATTGTGTACCATAGAGCTGATGCTCAGCGGAGAACCTGAAGTATAGCCAGTCAGCCCAAGAGATGTTGGAAGGGACTTGCGTTTTGGGGATACCCCGAAACTGTGGCTACTTGTTGAGGACCTTTTACGCCTGCTCCCTCTCCGCCTGCCATCTTGCCCCGTACCACATTCCATACGAATGGTGGCAGTCAGTGGGCTGTGCTTGCTTGATGGTGACCTGCCATTCGAGCCTGCAGCCCCACTTGTGATGGTGAAGATTATCCTCCTCTTGGCTTCTATGTCTGTATCGCTAGTATCCACCTCTCCCTCACCAGAAACTTTACCAAGATCTTGGAACATGCGGGGACTGGTAGAGGGAAGTTGGGTAGGTGAACGCTGAAATGTCTGCTGGTGATGTGAAGGGGTAGAGCTTCGGGACCCTCCAGAGTTTGAAAGGGTGCCTGAGTTTGAAGAATCATCCATACAGTCAGTCTCTGATCCGTGGCTGTTAAGAACTGGCCCATTCAGAGAAGAAGGCCATGTTGAGTAGAAATAACCTAAACATGAGATATATAAGGACAGCCAAAAGTTATTTGTGGCGAGTAAAACATTACAAAACACAAAATGAAAACATACAGCATGATACAACAGTACCTGTATCGAGAATTACCAAATGGAAATGTGTATAGTGGCAATTAAAATGTTTTCTACTGGCGGTGCAGCATTTTAGGGTGATGAGGCATTTAGAATTGTTACAGATGTGCACGATACACAAATAAACCTATTCTAGCAATAGAAGAGAAAGAAAGGATGATAGTTATAAGGTTATGTACTCGCCTGAGTTAGCCAGCGGCTTGGAAACAGCAGCATAACTTAGGCTGTTAGACGTAGCACCAAACTGATTATCCAAGATACAGCCCTCTCTGTTATGACATCCAGGACTGGGACTATTTCTCTGGGAAAGACAAAATAAAAAATAGATGACAAATTAGTCAATAAACAGTACTAGAAACATAACTGGTTGTCAAACCAGTCATGTATGAGCAGTAAAAAGAAAAACAGGCACTTGCATGTGCCTGTTACACCATGATTTCTTTTGGCTGGTTGTGAAGGAACGCTTACAGTTTACGACGGGTCACACGTGAGGTAGAATTGCCTAAAGTGATGCCCAGGCTTTATTGAATATATATATTTACGGGGGGGGGGGTTCAGTAATTTATTTAAAGCCATACCTAACAGCAACAAAGTAGTCTTTATTTACTAATGTATCCCAAATTAAACATTAACTTCATAGAAATGCAGCCTGTGTCGGTGTCATCTTTTTGATTTCCCGCCTGGGCCTTCGCTGTCTTTTGCTCACAATGTTCTTACAAAGGCTGCAAGCATCACAATCAGAACTTAAGGCAGAAGGTAATGGTGGGGAGGAATCACCACAAGCATTTTGCTGCACCTAGTGCTCAGTGTACTGAGCTGCCCATTTCTCAGTCTCTAATGTGACTTGGCTTTTGTCTCTGTTTTGCCTTGCCTCCGTGTTATATCTACCTCTCTATGTAGAACTAGAGCATCACAATTACAAATGAAAGTTTTAAATCTGGAACATATTGCGACATCAAAAAGTAACAATGCCTCACTGATTTACGAAAAGAAATACACATAGTAGCTGTAGCAAGTACTACATAAAGTGCAATACCTTCTCCACGCGGCTAGGCAGGACAACGCTGGCCAGTGGGATACTGACAGGCAGCTTGTTAGGTTGAACAGTGCTCAGGGGAATGCTAATGGGCAGACTGGTGATGGTCTCTGGGTTAGAGGGGGAACAGCGATCTTGCAACATCTACAACAGAAAAACGCCAGTCGTAAAAAAAACTAGAACACACTACAAAGTCATGATTAGAGCTGCATCTTGAAGCCTGTAAAAAAATAAATAAATAATTAAAAAGGTTACTGACCTTGTCTGTGGGCCTCTCCCCCAATGGACTCCCTCTTTCAGGAGATGAAGGGTGCGATTCATGAGGACTGAAAGAGGAATCATTTGGGATCCCAGGACTGTGGGATGTAAAGCTGCTCTCTTTCACATCACTTCTGCAAAAAGAAGTATCGTTAACCCCTGAATAAATGTGTGTTGACTTATATTAGAGCAGAACAGATTAGTTTCAAACACACACATTTATAAATATACACATACAAAATACATCTAAATACAAGATGTTTAAACATTTCAGCATGTTGGTAACAGAGTAATTTAGCCAACATGTAATCAAAATGTCAGCGATTTACCTATGATTCATTTCAGAGCCTCGTCCATTAACAGTTGGTTCCTGATTAAGATGGCGTCGCATGGCAATTTTGGCAGGTGAGTAGCGTGTGTAGTCTGGTTGGGACTGCCCGTTAGCCTTGTCCCCTTTGTACCGCACCAAATGGTTTTGATTGCTGGGCATCATGTCAGGATGCTCCGAGTGAGAAGGCGTGCTCTCCTTAGAACAGGGTCTGCTTCCCCCAACACGGCAGGAATTGTACAGCTCATAATGGGAAGAATGACCATTCATGGATACTTCTGGTACCAGACCATTGGTGTGGGAAGTTGAAGGCGGTACAGAACATGGTGCAGCGGGGTCTGAAGGGAAACGGGTATTGAATGTACCCTTGGAACGTCTGTGGTTCGGTGCGGGATCATCCGACAAAATGGAAGACTTCAGTTGGAGAAGTTCGTGCTGTCTTTGAAACTTTTCTAGTTCCACAATGCTAATCTAAAATAGTCATGCAAAACAATGTGAGAAAGCCAGAAAAGCAAAACCATAATGAAAGTCTTTTCGTTTTAGATTTGTTAAGCAAAAACCTTATAAATTTACACCTCATAGAGTCAGTGAGGACATGTAATAAGGGGGAATGAAGCCAGATGTATTCTATATCACTAGACTCATTAATGCTTTACGGAGACAGCCGTTATAGCACAGAATTAAACATTTCAACATAAAGGCTCCTTCAATTGGCTTCACTGGCCAAAAGCTCAGCTGTACAATATTCAATAGGACCACTGATTTAATTAAATCAAATTTGCCCTTACACTAAACCAAATGGTGCCAGCTAAGTGATAAATAAATGTGAAAGAAGTTGCAGAACAGAAATACCACACCTGCAGCTCCAAACAGTGTTTCTGCTTCTCGGATATCTGGTTCTTCAGGGCTAATTTTTCCTTCATCAGATTGTCCAGCGACAAAGTGTTCCAGTCCAGCTTTAACTCCTCACAGCGTGCCTTCAACTAAAAGACAAGTAGTGGAAAGTAAGAGCACTGGTAGATGTTTGCTGGTCTATTCGTAAAACGTAATATGACAATATCACACTTTTTACCACATCACATACAATGCACTCACTTAGCCACACTTATGGCACTTACCAGTTGCAGGCTTCGGTTCCTCAGTTCTCCATTCTCTTGTTCCAACTGTCTGCTCTGTTCTTTCAACTGCAGGTTGTGAGCAGAAATCTCCTTCTGGGCCTGGATGAGGTCACTGTAAGTTAGGGCCTTGACTCCAAGCTGAAAGGTAGGTGAACATGCACGATTGGCAAGACAACAGTGCCAATAGAGGACATCTTTTAAAACCTTGCAACAACCCTAGACTTCTGTGCTGCACACCCCACTCATACCACCACGGTCAGATAAGTCATACAGCTCATTAAGCTATTACACTAATATACTGACAGCATGAATCATGTTTAATTATATCCACAGTCATCAGAGAAGCCCACATTATGTAGGCCTCTCAGCAGCTAGGAAACGCAAATACCTCATCCAACTTCTGCTGGAACAACTTTTTGATTTCCTCTTTCTGAACCTGGCAGTGAGATAGTAGTTGCTGAGCAGTTCCAAGGAGCTGGGAATTCTTCTCCTATAAAACAAACAAAAACATAGCAATCATTCTAAAATTAGTAATGTCGAAGACAAGCAATGTCCAAAGGAATTACACATGCAGGGTCTGTTCCAACTCCCTCAATCTCGTCCGCAGGGGAGATTATAGAACAGCACTCATAGTATGCATAGTTCATGACCCTTCAAGTGTGGGGGCTGCTTGTTAACTTTTTAACACCACTTTGGATCCAGATTACACAAATTGCAAACCGGTTTGAAGGCATGCCATATTACTGAATTTAGAAGAAAAGACTGAAATTACACATCCAAAGAGGAAGCACAGTTAGAGAGGCAGTTTTACCAAGAAGCTTTACACGGAAATTACACTGTAAACCTGTCACAGCTATTTTAGAAGAATACATTTTCACAATTTAACAAAACATGGCCTGCCCGCCCCCACATCCCACATTATTGCCAATTTTAAAGCCGCACAATAGTATTATTTCAGTCCTAAATAGTGACACTTGGGAAGCATGCAACTAAGAAATATGAATACTGAACATGAGTGACTGACGCTTTGATTGGAGGGGCTAGTACCTTCTCATGTTCCAACAGCTGTTGTAACCCAGCTTTGTACTGATGGGTCTTCATGTAAGACATAAGCTGCAGGTACTGAATCCGAAACGAATCTGGAACAGAAGAAAAACCAAGCTAAACAGGCACATAAAAGATATCCCCATCGCCATATAGCAGGCAGAAATATTTCTGAATCGTACTAATCGCATACTTCAATGATGGTGAAAAGCATTGAAAATATGTGGCAAAAGACAAACAGAAGGATTTACACATTTTTTGAAGCAAGCTGTCATTAATCTGGCCTCAGGGACTTCACGGCTTGGTAGGGTGTCACGGAGAGCATGCTTTCACATACTGAACTTCCAGAGTTTCCTCCCTAGCAAACCGACTTGTCAATAAATAAAGCAGTAGCCTATTTGTGCCGCTGGGAAGTGTGTAGCAGCTGTGGGGTGTAATTCTTAAAGAAGCGACAGAATTGCGCACAACTGCTTAGGATTTAGGCTAGACGAGTAGAAATGAGTCAAATAAATGCTATTTGGAAACATCAAAAAGACAGCGGCATACAATACAGCATGAAAAAGGGATGAAATATTGCGGCAATGAGTGCATTTAAGAACCGGGAGGTAGTTGATGAGGGTACAATACATATAAGCGCGGGACATACATTCAATTCAACAGTGAAATAAGATCACAGTAGATATATCCAGATATGGGACGACATGACACTATACTGTCTTTTACGACCTTAATGCTTTTAACTATAGAAATCATTTTGCAGCAGAGTAGTCAACTACCATGCAGACGTGCTGCAAGTACAGACATCACATCATGTTTTCTTGATCAGGCTAACGTGGAACTTGGTTACACACATTACAATGCCTACACCCACCCCACCCCGACCTTATGTAGAACCTGGAAGACCAACCTTATTCCATCCGAGGGGGAAAGAAGGGAGTAAGAAAAAGAGAACCATGAAAAAAGTGGGTGGAAAGATGAGTGGAGCCAGAAAGGGACAAAGAAAATTAGAAGAAGGATATTAAAATAATAGAATGAATAGCAGATTGAAAGAAGGTGAAGACAGAGTAACAGGAAGACTCCATGGCAGAGAGCTTTGCTCCGGCCTGGTGGAGGGAGGCTAACCACGAACACCTGAGCTGCTGTGCCGCGGGAAGCAACTGCTAAACGGGCAGGTGATTTCAACGCCGAAAACAGCTGCTAGAGAGAGGCAGAGTATCAGACAAAGGGACATACAGTTTGTACATAGCCCTGATCTAGAGTTCTGTAATAACTGTCCAAGTACAAGTTTGCAAAGATATTTGCCCAGCTTGAAACGACAGATATGAATCAGAGGGATGCAAACCCATTTGCCCAACGCCGAAGACAGTCGGATTGTTATAAAAACTAGTGCATAACTGTGACCCTGCAGAAGGCATGAGTCATGAGTATTCGCTGGGGCATTTTAAGGCATCGTGGGGGTGAGACACGTTTCATGTCTCTGCCTCTCTTACTTTGTTTCTCAGGCCCAAGTCAGCATTCATTCATTTTCCAATGATAAATCTCTTCCGGTTAATATCACCTGCAGAAACACACAGACCCATCCTTGAACCCACCTACCCTCCCACCCCACCAGAAGAGCACCTTGCAGCTCTGTAATCCCAGAGGAAGCTCTTTTCTGACCTCGCTGGAGCAAATTTCCTGGATGGGGTATCCGAGGGTGCCCAGTACTGCCCTAATTGTCAGATTCTTACCAAGCAGCTTCTGCAATGCTGGGGGTGTGGGAGATGACAGGAGCGGGTTGGAAGGCTGGCGTTGCACTTTTGGAGGTAGCTGGTAATAGGGGCTGTGAGGTGACTTGTATGTGTCTGCAAAATTCAAGATAGGGAAACATAACAATAAATGCCTTTAAAATGTTACAGCCAAAACACTACCGTGGAAAACCAAGCAATAAAGTAATTATAGTTAGTATGCACTTCAACTTGATTCTATTACTTTACTTTCCATATATATATTAAAAGTTAGCAACCTCAGGATCATTTAACAACCAGTGGTCCTAGTTTACAGTGAACTGCTGAGGTAGCCTAGCTTACAATACCCTGTACTTCTCAGCATTAAAAAAAAAAGGGATAAAAAAAAAACAAACTTTGCCTGGCATTTATTTATGATTTAGGCAAGATTTCCTAGATATTTAGCAATATCAATGATCTCAAACCGTGCACGACCTTAGACCTTTGCCTATTGGAAATTTATACACTTTCAATTAGCGCAAGAATCATAACTTCTCTTTTTGGAGTTTTTATGTTTTGAAGCGTCATACTGGTCGTGCTGTATTTACATTTAACACGGTAAAACTTAGTTCCTTTTCCTCATCTAATCAAAAGTGAGCTCTTGAAACTGACAAAATCGTCTTACAGCAGACTAAACCATCAAACACTCAAAATGCTTTAACAACTTTAGGTTTACAGATATGTCCGCGATTAGAAAGCTGAGCCCACGGACTGCACAGAAAAAAGTCGAAAAAAGTCGAAAAAAAGTCACAAAGGCGTGGATGGAAGATGCAGCGTGCAAACTTAAACATTAACATGATTCCACTTACCCTGAGGGGTCGGCTGTTTTGGGGATTGAGGGGTAGGGACATTTTGTGGATGAATGGTTTCCAGTGCAGTTTGAGGCTTAGAGGGCTTGCGCTCCCCTGCAGCAGGAAGTAGTTTCTTGGGACGTCCTCTTTTCCGCCCTGCCATCTTCCTCCCTTTCTTTGTAAGCTTTCGGCGGGCCTTGGCTGGTGAAGCCTTCTTTAGAGCAGCAGTTTTCTCCTCCTCTGCTGCAGCATCCTAAAACGCATATGATATGTATCCTAAGATTCTAGGAATTTATTGTTGTTACCATTAGTAGTCTAAATCATTAGGTCAACAGCAGCTCTTTCACTCCATCAAGACCAATGACGTACCAGGAACATCATGAAAAGATATTACTAAGTTTCCTTTGCCAACCACTGCATCTAAACACTGAGAATCAGGATATCCATGAAGACCATTCCAAATTACTCCAACATATAAAACACATACACAATCTATGTGTTCAAATGCTGCTTTATTTGAGGACCACTACTGAAATGATGCAATTGGGAAACAGAACCACATTGCTGGTTTGATGAGACGTATATGATCTCCCCTGCAGGATACGTAGCAGTAATGACAATAGTGATATTTGCGAGTTATGTAGTGTCAATGTTAAAATGCTGAACCCAAAGAATGCATTCTGGTATACCCACCTTAGGTTCCTGAATTTTAGTGGGCGTGGTGTTATTGCTTTTTCCTTCTCTCTGCTGTTTCCGTCGTGCCGCTTCTTGTTCCTCCTGCCACACATAATGGTTGGATTTAAATGGGAACACACCACTTTTTTCACCCATTACTAGTATCACTTTTAAAGTTTCTAAAAATTGTGCTTCAAAACAATTCTGATATTCAGCTCCATTTAAGTCTAGGTGCTCTAGTTCTGCCTTCTTTGCCCAATCTTCTAGACAAACATACTTATACTGCCATGAATATAAAATCGCCTCCAATCCTGATCTTATAGAAATAAACTTTATAACTAAAACGCACGCACTGAGCATGTAAAAGGCAAAAACACACTCAGCCAACACATTTACTGTGATATGTGTTTGTGTCTGCTATATATATATATATATATATATATATATATATATATATATATATATATATATATATATATATATATATATATGAATAGCAATACCATATAGAGCAAGTGCTTTTAGAATAGCAAGACTCACCCTGAGTTTTGGATTTTTCAGACTAGAAAAATAATTTTCAAGCTGAAAGAAAAAAATAATAATTGTAAGACAGGTCAAGAAATGAAGTTATGCAGTTTGAGAGACTAGAAACACTGTTTGGGGAATATAAGAGAATGACAGGCGGAGTGATCAGTCCTAAGCAAGGATTTTACAAAGAACCGTTAAGGTTACTCACTAAGGTCCGGTCAATAGTGTGCAGGTAGTAGGAGACAGGCTTGCCAGTCCAGGAAACAGACCCTTTGAGCGGTGATAGCTCCACGACTCTCATTATGGTGCCAATATCTGAAATGGTACAAAGTCCATGTTGTAAGTGCCTTTAGATATGGATGCTAGCAGTTGCCTTACTTTATGAGATATAGTCTATGCAGTCTAAATAACCAAAGGATGATTTGAGGCTGTATAGCAGCTTTAATAAGGGCATGAAAGTGCATGTAAACAAGAGCATCGGTTAGTAGCTAGCATAGGGTTAGGGGTATTTGCTGTGGGCATATGGGAAGGTAATGGAGGTTAAGCCCCTTAGTGGTAAGATTATATATTAGGTTTTTTCTTTTTAGTACAGCGACAATGTTTGTAACATTTTTTGCAATGTTGCCGTTTAGCTGTATATTTGTACATATATTACATATATATGTATTTTTTTCAGGACAAGGGCTTTCTTTAGATTCCGTTATTGATATTGTTCATGGTCTATGAGAAAATATGGTGGGGATGGAAAAAAAACAAAGAAAAAACAAAACTTTCTGCTGTTATTTGAAAAATCTACATCTACAACACCTAACAAAAAAAAAAAAACTGCAAACGGGTTTTTTGCGACTGAAAGGCCATATTTGGGACATGCACATCAAATTTGAATTTTGACATCTTGTCACCTTGCCCCATTCCCATTTTGAGATATCTTTGATGGGGTAAATTGATTTGGCTGATTTCAAACCATCTAATTTTGAAAACTAGACATCCCAGGGTATTTCAAATGCTGGTATTTTAACTCTTTTCATGCTGTAATTTTTGGGAAGACAGCACCAATTTGCTCAATAAAACATTGTTTTCACTTTTTTGTGGTCTACCTCCAGAGCAATCATAGGGCACTCTGGGTTTTTTGTGTGATGCTGAATGCCTCGATATCAAGCCCTTTCAGCAACACAGATCCGAGTTAAGGAAGACATCCTTGGTTGCTTCCTAAGGGCTTCTTTAGCCATCTACTGGGGTCGGCCTTTTCTGGATAGCCTCACTTTACCAAATTTTAGAGTAGACATTATGCATTCCAGAAGGTAGCGTTCTAGCATACACCACACCCAGATTCGTCTGTCAGTTTTGGAGCTAGTGAAGTGTGATTCATCAAGCCAGAGAGCGTTTACACTGCTCCAAAGAGCGTTTACACTGCTCCAGAGTCCGGTGGTGATGTGCTTCACGCCACTCCAGTGCAACGTGAAGAGAGACTTATGTCTCCAATACACTAAAGAAGGTACTTGTATTAAAGTAGGGCTTCTCCAAGAACAAAAGCATGATAATAAAGAGCTGACCTACATCAAAGAGCGACCACCTCCTTTCTTTGTAAGGTCAACAAAGGATTTTAGAAAGGTAGGACTGTATGTCCATTTACAGTGTCATCTGTGAAACAGACTATGAAGTCAGCATAATTTAAAAGGAATAAGTCAGGTAATTCACAACAGCATGGCACACACAGTAATTATGCATTCTGTATGCTTTTCCCAATAGAGATCTGCTTAAATATACTACTAACAGAAGGCAGGATAAAATCTTCCTCCTTACAAAAGCAAGGAATGTACACACAATGAAATGTAAGTAAGAACTTATTTCCATTTAAGTGGTTTAACACTTACTTGATGAGTCAGTACTAAAGATACACAAAAGATATCATCAAAACGGAAGTGGTCAACACTAATTCAATGTTGATCAAAAGTAAGAGCATGACCCAACCAACATACTAATGGTTGATGAATAATATAATACAGCAACTCTCAATGTCTACTCACCACTCAAGTTTCGGCTGTTTATTCGGAAGTTCAGAGGTGCAAATGGTTTGGAGGATACAATTCTACCACCTGAGTGAGTAATAATACAAAATAAGAAAATGCAGAAACAAAGAAAGGGGGCGGGCAGTCCCTGCAGAAGTGTACAGGTAAGGCTATGAGTCCCAGTGCTGGTTTAAGCTCGAAACCTGGCTCAACATGAGCAGGAGTAAAATGTCACAACCAGATGCTGCTTAAAAATTCTTCCTCCCATTCCAGCTAGGAGTTCTAGTGAAGGCCTTCTACATACCCACTTAGACCTGAATCTGCAGAAACCTAGCTGCCTAAGCTTATGAGCCGGCCTTGTGAGCCAGCACAGAGCATAGGTCTGGCTAGGCTGCTGCCACTCCCTGTGTGTCTTGTCAAAAAAAAAAAAAAAAAAAGGATGAAAAGTATATGGAATTTCTAGAAGAAGCGGTAGAGGCCAAAGTGAGGGAATGTAAAACATACATGGGGTAAGGCTACAATGAACATAAGACAGAGGTTTTTAGGGTAGAAAGAAAATGGGCCTAACAGTTCTCATCTGATGTCAGATAATGAAGAAAAAATACTACAAGAGCTTGTGGTAAATCTAATCTACAGCAAAGGCTAAATCTGAAGATCCCTAAAGCTGTTCATCTTAAAAAAAAAAAAAAAAAAAAAAAAGCAAGACTTTTAAAAAAAGAAATGTGCTACTGAAATGGTTAAGGCCTGGTTGAAAATGGTAAAAACTGCTGAAAAAAAGTCAGTATTACAGCTGTTTGCCAAAGAATCAGGTTATTTGCCAACTCAGAGTACCATGACTCAGGAATGCTCACGCTGATTTCATCAATAGAAGTGGGAGTCTGCCAAAACCCACTCATACCTTACAGCTGCCCACTCTGACCATCAGCACCGTAAATGTCATCTCATGACTCAGACAAGCAACGTAGGTTGAACTAACGATATAGACAATGAGACAGCAAATAAAAAGTTTGTTCCACACAGCCTTTTAAAGCTTTGCTTAACTGAAATACATCATTTTTTTCAATCTTTAAGCAATTGTTGCATTACCTTCCTTCATGTTGGCAAATCTCTCCTTTAGCTGGTGGTCAACCTCAGGACCAAAGGCAAAATTATTCACAAAAATTACACTGCAAGATAATAGTATTGTTATTTCTGGAACAGTCAATGCGATTTAGATAAATAATGAATTTCATTTTTTTTTTTTTTTTTTTTTACATAGAACTATGATAAAGATGTTTTAATGTAGGACCGTAACCCTTTTATAAACTGGAAGCAGCGGTTTCCTGCAAGAAAAATAATAATAGGCATGGGACATGGACTTGAATAAGAGGATGGAAATAAGGAATAGGATGTTGCTCCAGGTAACTGCTGTTTAAGGGCACCAAACACAGTAAGAGGAGGAAGTAAGTTAGGTAGTAGAATGGCAGGCATTTTATGATCTGTGTTAGGGATTAAGGACGTAGTAAACAGACAATGTGTGTAAACTGATGCCCACCTTGTGCTGGCTATCCTTTCCCTCCACTCCTCTGAGAGGAAGTCTCCGCGCTCAAGCTTCAATTAAAAACAGAATTATAGATTAAAATAAGTGCATTACTACATGATGCATATGTCCCCAAATAAAAAGCTAATGGTGTACACTACACTGAAGGAAAACAGCAGCTAGAAAGAAAATAACCCGGCATCCATGCGATGTAACTATCGGAAGCCTGTTGCATGGCTGATTGACCTTCTCCATGTGATTCATACCAAAAAGGTACAACAGGTCGCTGCAGAGTTCAATCTTAAATACAATTGCATACAAAACAATTTCGGAATGCAGTAAAAAGTAGCATTAGCCAAAGAAATGCTGCTCTACTATATCCAACTTGAACAGCCTGGAGCGTTCACATTTACCTACTGCATTGTAATACATAGCTGCTTTGTTAAGGACAAAAAGCAGCAGAGACCTGTCATTTCCATATACTAGCCTGAAGAAAGAAAAAAAGAAAAAACACTGGGAGTACAAGATAGTGTTTTTTGATTTTGTTATGTTGCGAAATTAAAGGGGGGGAAACAAAAGTAAAAAAAAAAAAAAAAAAAAAAAGATTTAAAAAAAAAAAAAAATCATGCCCCAAAATTCTTCCCCTTCTCATAATCCTATCCCAATTTACATATAATATACAAGATTGTTTCCTAAATTATTAAAGATGCACATTTGTAACTAATTTAACGAGATCACAAATGTCCCAGAAAAAGTGGTTCATTAACTAAACAGAACTACCATGGGAGGTGATCCTAAACATCAGACATTCTTGTATATACTCACTGTGTATTCTGCATGCTTCTTCCCATACCACTTCATCCACTTTCTGAACTCTTTGTCCATGGTCTACAACATGGTACAAAGTCGGTCAAAAAACAAAAACAAACAAAAAAAGCCACCACACTATTAGAAATAAAACTATTCTAAAGCCTTATTTCCTGGCATTAAACCCTTAATTTAAACTTTATGGCTAGTTTGGCATGAAGCAAATGCAAATCAGTTTGTTCTTCTGGTAGTATCAGTACCTTGGAAACTGCGCAACGTTCAAAACAATTTCCTAGAATTATGATAAATTACAGTGTTAGCGCCATTATCAGCTTGACATTCAATTACTCCCCTGTGATTTGCAGTCTTACCCAAACACAGAATGAAGTAAGAAAAAGTTAGATGAACTTTTCAATAAAAGCCACACTGTAGAACACAACCACTAGACGTGTCCGTCTTTAACACTGTCAAACTCACCTCTGCGTATGTGGCCGGGATATCCGCCTTCTCTACACCATAGTGATGTTTGCATCCGGTTGCAGCGGCTACCTGTAGAACAACCTGCCCAACACCTAAAATAAGTAAGAGAAGAAGCATTTGTTACGCTACCTGCAAACTACGACATTAAACTTGACAGACTAAGACGAACAAATACATAGTAAAAAGGGCTTTGCTGACAAGCTTACAATCTAAGGAATTCTTGTAACTACGATGTAGGCTCCTAGTAACTATGAGCATTTTATTACAGATTACATTGGAAAACAAAATACATAAGGTTCTCATCAAGTTAGGTGCATGTGTTTTAAAAGAAAAAAATGTGTTAGAGTTTTATTAGATTAACATGCTAGTAAGTGGAAATAATGCTTCCACAAGCCATCCAATGGGGAGCTTTACAGCTCTTATGGTGAACAATGCCCGTCTCTGAATGAAACCTATAACAACCTTGGGCCGCCTTATTCTCCGTTTTGCTCCTGGGGAAAAGATTTCTCCTAAAGGGGCCTGACAGACCTTAAGTGTATCTGTACACCGTGGCGAGGCCAGCTTTTATTTATGGTTGTAAAGGGTCCCCTAAGTCCAGGTTAAACATGACTAATCACGTCATTCTCTATTAACTTGGTGGTTCTTTGCAGTCTTCCTGACAAACCGGTGAATATGAAGCGCGTGTTTAAGTGAAGGCACAAGCCATTTGTATAGATTCATCATATTAACCATCTCCCATTATTACATCAATGTGTTTTTTAATGCAAAGTATTTTGTTTCTTCCTGGAGCTGGTACATGACATTGTGTACCATTGCCATCATGTGTATTTACAACCTACCTTACCTATATTGAAACTTCCCTACTATTGAGATTAAAATGTTCTCAATGTAACAGGCAAGCCAAAGTGAATTTAGCTTTCTGTTAATTTTTTTTTTTTTTTTTACCGTTTAAAGGACGAGTTCTATTTTCAAAACGCACTTCTATATTGTATATGATTAGTATAAAAACCAATACCAAGGACCTAACAGTAACCGCTGGTTGACCTATTTTCAATATCTGCTTCCTACCCTGTGTCAGCTAACCAAAATTGCGGTCCTAAATAGTCATAAAACCAAAGATTTTTTCATAATATCTATTCTACAAAAGTCAACGGAAATAGTTAAGTTTCCTTCATATAGCTTCAAGCATACCATATAATACCACTGCAAAAGTAACATTCGGCATCAGGTGACCTATCAACTTAGCGCTAACCTAAGCCTGACCCAGGACATGGCCCACAGCCACTTCCTTTATGGTCAACTTCCTCAACGCTGAGAGCCAGGATATGACATATCTAAGCACACCTTCTCTTGGCTCAGAACAGACGTATTTAACGTAAGCATTTTAGGTTTGTAGAAGTGAGTTTAGAATCATCCTGCCCGACTCACCACTCCCCAAGTCCACAAAGAGGTCATCTTCAGTCATCTTTATTTCATCAATCATTTGGGCCACTAGGTCAAAGGAGGTCTCCCCATACACCTCTGGGGAAAAAGGCTCATAGTTGTTGAGTTTTTCAGGGTCAGTAACAGAGTGATTGTAGACCTGTTGCAGAATATGCCGTAGAAGACCTGTGGATGGTCGCGTGTTTAGCTTCATTGGTTGAGTGGTGCCTTTCCACTGGAGATAGAGAAAAAAAAAAGTGAAATGACGAAAGATGAAATATTGTGCTAAAGGTTCTGCGCAGTAATCCTGTGAACAACATTTCCACACCACATACCCCAGGTCCATTGAATCAAACATGCCAGTAAGGAAAACAGACTACGGCTCTATAACTGGGCTCAATTTTGGTTTCATGTTCTCAGAATGAAAGTCTTTAAAGCTAAGTGTGTCTGTACATTAGGGAAAGTGGTATGATTTCAAACAAAAAAAACCCTATTTGATTCATCTTACTTTTACAAAAAAAGGCAGGTCGTGCTTTATAAACATAATTTATGGATATAAAATCAGCCAATTTTTTTTATAGGAGTAGAGGGTTTGAGCTGTGCTAGCTTATAAAATCTAAACATGTAAAATGTTCACACTGACTGGAGAACCTTTTGAGGTCTTTAAAGACCTCAGATAACTCTCTTGAAACCAGAGAGTGATCAGTAAGCAGGGCTCCATGGCTGGATAGACCCTCCGAATATCATTTCATTTTTAATGAAACAGTGCGCAGACACTGCTCGAACTTCTGTTATTCTGATGTTACTCGCGTCCAGAAGTCGGGAAGCAGGAAAGCACTCAGACAAAAAATGTATTATGGAAGAAAAACATTTGGTAGCATGGCCGAAAATTCTGCACTTTTTCGTTTTAGAAGAATCCATATTAAAGGGACTCACAAAGTACTGACTACTACCATGGATGAATGTGTATTAGACTGTCCATTTAAGGGATGCCATGTCAACTACTCATGATTGGCCAGGTGTATTAACCCCTTAAGGACAATAGGGGTTTTTACTCGTAGTATATTGTGGGACAATGGCTCTTTTAACGTTTTTCAGTGTTGCTGTTTAGCTGTGATTTTCTTCTCTCTCATTTCGTGCTTCCACACATATTATATATTGTTTTTTTCAGGACAAACAGGGCTTTCTTTAGATACCATTCATTTTATCATATCATCTAATTTACTATAAAAAAAAATGGTAAAATATGGGGATTTTTTGTTAAAAAATTACTTTTTCTCACTTTTTAAACAGAAAACTTTTACTCATCTGCAAAAACTAATGAAAAAACCTGCTAAATTGATTCTACTATTTGTCCTGAGTTTAGAAATACCCAATGTTTTTATGTTTTTTTGCTTTTCTCTGCACGTTACCGGGCAATAAGTACAGGTAGCGTTTTGCTATTTCAAAACCTTTTTTTCCAAATCTGGTAATTCTTCCCCCATGTGCCATTTCGGGTATCTTTGAAGCCGGCCAGTGCAATTTACCCCATCAAATCATATATTTTTAAAAACTAGACACCCCAAGGTATTTGAAATGCTGGTATTTTAACCCTTTCAATGCACTAATTTTACCACTACCCTTTGTGAAACTTTATGGTAGTAAATATTTTTTTCACACATGTTGTATAAATTTATTGCTCCTGGTATATGTCCGTGTCACACAACACCCCAATATGTGTTCAGTAACATCTCCTGAGCGCAGCGATACCCCCCATGCATGGGTTTGTAGGGTTATTTGGGAGGTAAAAGGCCGCCTTTGTGAGGTGTGTATTTTTTTGCCATTTAGACATCTGCCCCATGTCCCATATTTGGGACATCTTTGAACCCGGCCAATTCAATTTACCCCATCAAATCATATATTTTTTAATACTAGACACCCTATGGGCATTTGTAATGCCAATATTTTAACTCTTTCCATAATGTAATTTTTGTAAAGATAAAAAATTTTAGGACTTGCTTATTAAAAACTTTTTTTTTTTTGGTGACAGTGGGGATTTTTACATGTTACCATATTTTTGACATTTTTTTGAAACATTTTTTAATTTTTTTTTTTAATTTTTTTTTTTTTTTTACTAGTCACTCTCATTAGTGAGCTGGGCTCCATTGACCTTGCATGGTTGGATGCAGTACCTGCATTCAACCTGCAGGAGGAGCTCGAGAGTTCTCAAGAGGGTCTGGATAGACCCTCTGTGAACTCATATCTATTGTTAATGCCATCCTGTGAATGACGGCAACGTCATTCACAGGATGGCACTTGTGGTTGCTCCTCGGAGCAATCACAAGGCGATCGGGGGTCGGGGGGTTGTGTTGCTACATGCCTCGATACTGAGGCATGTCAGCAACACAGTTTATAGCCGGTTTTAGCCGGGCGCCGCCGCGATCTTTGATGATCGGTGCGGCGGCGGCCATTTTTCTTCCGGGGAGGGCTGCCGAGGGCTGCCCTCCCCGGATCCACGGTCAGCCTCACTTGTGAGGCTTCCGTGGATGCTGCAAAGCCGCCGATCGCGGCGAAAACGCAACGGGCATTGTCGTTAACCCGTTGCACGGCAACCCCGTACATGTACGGGGATTGTCGTTAAGGGGTTAAAAAGGGCTTTTTTAATTCAAGTGGAATCACAGCTGCAGGTGTCATTTTGGGCAGTATGCAAACAAATTTTGAACCCTCTATTTTCAGAGATAGATATTTTTATGGTTACCCATTTAGTTACCTAAACACTGCCGTGCCTATGCACAAGTGTATAAGAAGCGCGTCTACAAACCTGGGCACGTCCAAGAATCGATACTCAACTAATTAATCTTAGGTTTGTAACTAGCCAAATGATCTGTTCTACGGGTCTCTCTACATGCGCTGCACTCTCACCTCTAACTGAAGGGTAAAAGCTACGAGATGAAGAAGAAAAAATAATGCTGTGCAAGGCGGATGATTGCATCAGGGAGGAGGGGGTGGGTAAGAGAACAAAAGCAAAGGCAGTCCTACCAGCTGATGGATGCTGTCAATGGCACGGTTGTACTTCTCACACAGTCTCTGCATGCTCTCAAAGCTGAAATAGAGACAGAGGGGTAATGAGAGATACATGACCACACATTTGGCAGGGAGGGAGAGGATGAGGAAACCAGGGAGATATACAAAAAACGCCAATACAGGGAAGCAAAACAGAATAGAAAAAAAAAGGCACAGCTCCAACGTCTCACCAAGTTTAGTCAAGGTGGTATATAAATGGCAGTGCAACGCAACTTATCAGGGGGTGACTACCAATAGAGAGAGATATATATATATATCTATATATATATATCAAAAAAGACACTAAGACCTTTGGAGCGCACTCATCATATGCAAGTTCCAGTGAGCTGGGACATTTCATTCTAAATGACCATTTGGAAGGGCTGCTCGCAGCAAGTGTTTTCACCTATCAAACAGCCTACACAGTTGGCCCCAGATGAAAGTAGAATTTAGCTAAACTTTCTAGACAGTCTATGAATAACCTTGTATTATGCAGGGCCAGCTATAGATTAGGTGTAGATAGTGTTGGTCCTTCATAATTAGCGGTGAGAAAGCGGGGAAAGCCACAACTCTCCCTTTATCAAGGACCAAAGCCATTTCTCTTTTGATGGAGGATGAGCTTGGTTTCTTCAAGTATCATCACCCGCTGAATTATGCAGGGCCAGCTCAGGTCGTCTTGACTAAAAAAGCCTACCAGTGTTGGCCATTCATAATAAACAGTGAGGAAGCGAAGACAACTCTCCTGCAAACTCTCCCTTTAGTGAATAAACCTTATGAGAGTTAAGATGTTCTAGGTCATTGCAACTCACTCTAGACAACTTAAACCACAGGATTATACTCATCTCAGCGTTCTGGTAACACTCACCTTTTCGTATCATAGTCTATGAGCACATAGTTCTCCATGGCCAGTTTGAGGTCTGGAATTTCTTCACAAACCCATCTAAAAGAAACAAGAAATAAATGCATTGTTTGGAAATGTGAAATAGAATCATAACATATAATAGACTAAGGCTTTCATTTATACTATCTAGACTAATCACTTTGAAATCTTAAATTCAGCATAGTCCCCAGTGATATGAATGCCAATACACTTGCTTTACGTCTACTCCACTTAGCAACAGCCTTTATCCGCTTCAGCGATGCACTGAAAGCAGTTCTTTCCTCACTTTTCCTTTTTAACCAACACCCAAGGGGGGCAATGGTTTGATGAAGATAACATACAAAATGTTGTCCATTTATAAGCGATAGGTGTTTGAAGATGGACAGGCAAACGTAAACAGATTATAATGCTACCATTCACAAAACAGACAAAGTAAGTTACAAAGTACAGCAATACAGAAGTTATAAAATGAAAACTAAATGTCCACAATCCTTACAATGAAGACTTGCCCATAAAGAAAAATAAATATTAAACGCTCACCCGTTCAGAAGAGTCTGCATATCACATTTTATATAATGTTAAATATTAGTGTATTTTGTTAATTCATTGACATTCTGACCACAAACTAAAGCCAAGAAGAAAAAAAAAGTTGCATACAGTGTTTACGAGTGGCCTATATCCAATGAATATATGCGGACTTTGCAAGTTTTTATTATTACGAAAGCTCAACAATGTTCTTTTAAGTTCTGTCAATATAATCACGAGGAAATAACTCATCGGCAATAATACACTACACTTTCTATGGCACTATTTGGAACTGCTACTGTATCAACTGCAGTGACATACGGTACCCAAACACTAGCAAAGTCACACATGCCGTATATTTGCAGATAGGGCATTCCTTTGGGGAAACATATTAGTGTTTTTTCTTAAAGGGCAGGATTTAGATTCCATGGCATAACTTGAAAATAGCCGATTTGATGATGAATACAGTAACAGCACAAGTGTGTATTCTTATTTATTTTCAGTAGCGTTTATGACAAAGTTATTTTATATTACTGAGGTGGTGACAATAAAATTAGGAATGGGTGATACTAATGCAAGTTACTGTATAAGCGTACGAGGTAAAGAACAAGCTCTCGAGCTGTTGTGGACGACCGATAACCCTAGTGACAGAACTATGATGTGGATCAGTATGAGACCATAAGCAACAAATTAGTGGCACCAGAGGTACAAGTCTGCGGGCATGTATTTTACCGACAGCACTCACAAGGCCAGGTTCTCCTGCAATTTCATTCTAAAGGCATTTTATTTTTTCGCATTTACAAAGTTTTATTATGCACATTTCCAGCAGGCTGTCTGGAACAGTGGGGCGTTCTTAAATCTTAATGTAAGTAATTAGCAGTAGGATTACAGAGGGGAAAACAGTCATCTGAAAGTTTCACCAGCATTTAAAAAGGTTATGCTAAGCATGTAGAAAAAAACGACAACAGCGAAGTTCAACACTCACCTGATAGTCTCAATAATTTCATGTGCGGCATCGTGATGCTTATCCTGGAGAAGGAAAAAAAATATTTACTGATTTTATTAGACAAATAATTTTTGTAATCACTGTTGATTTCGATAACTATGGCATTGCTACTCCTCCCCATTAATTTAAGATGGTTTGTACCACAACACATATTGATTATGTTAATCATACCATAACACGGGTTTATTAAATGTAATAACGGTATAAGGGCCAATGGATGCTCCATGTACACAAGTGTATGTATTAGCTGATGCTGTCAATCACAAGTTCAGCAGCACTAATACCAAGTAGATTGTCTCTGGGTTTTAGATACCCTTAAGCAGATTTCCCTGGCAGTACGTACACATCCACATAGGCTTGCTGCACTTTAGACTTTGGCACCAATTTAAAAACGGTTGTGTTCCCATTTTTAATGCATACTGGGCCCATTTTGCATGAACTCCAATGCATTTTTATTTCTGCATTCAAACTAGAACATGCATTATTGAACATTTTCCTGAAAGCGTTCGAACTAATTGAACACGCTCAGTAGTTCTCCAACTGAAGTCTCTGAAGAAGCAGCCAATTGCACATATGCTAGCAAAACAGGAATGTTTTTCTGCTGGTAGCCAAGTAAGTTAGAATCTTTTGTTTGTATGGGGTATTGTAGCAGACGGTTTTGCTATCTACTTACTTTAGAAAGTGATTATTTTTTCCAGGATGTCCACCGACCAGAAGACCCCAGAGGGTCCTTCAGTTGACATACCAAAAAAATATATATATTTTTGCTACAACTAAGCATGCAGCTTGTTCAACATGTAAGCAGACCGTACAAGACCCTAAGAGATCACGCTGATCCTCATGTATGAGGACTAAAGAGGCTGCAGATGAGAGGAAGGAATTTATGGACTGGATGAGGTCTGAAACATAGGGTAAGTTGTTTCTGCTTAGATATTTAGCCTCCTATTCCAGAAGTAAGGCACTCATCCGCTTGCCAGGATTTTGAGGCCTACGGAGGGGAGCAATCTTCAACTTCTGAGCATAAGTTATTTTCCTCACTGGACCTTTCTTCTGAAGAAGAAATTGAAGAATCTTACTTATTTTTTCCAGCGGTAGAGGTGAGCAAGTTGGACTTGGCCTTGAAAATTATTGGGGAACAAGCCAAAAGCAAAGTATAACCCTTTTTCAGGATTATTCCAGGAAGTCAATGTCTTTTCCAGTGCATGAGACCCCGGCAAAAATTATCAAGGAACAACGGAAGCATCCAGGATGGAACTGTCCTTCCAGTCGAGGACGCTGACCATTTTCTGACCCTGCGGACAGGAAAGTGGAACGTTCACTTGGTGGCCAGGTCAGTCAAGACTTGGACGAAGAAGTTGCTGGGGATCCTGAGCGCAGGAGCTTAAGAAAGAAGTTGAAATGTGTTGTAGATTTTCTCTGTGATGTAGCTGTACAACGGCGGCCAGGTCCTCTGCTCTGATTGTGCTGGAATTATGACTTTCTTGGGCAAAGAGATCTTTGGGCCAGAGCTAAAGTCTTTGCTGGAACAATAAGTTCTGGTTAACGTGGTAACATAAGTTACCAAAGTAGAATAAACGCACCTGAACAACCCACCAAGCAATAGAAAGTGCCCAGGTGCTATTGCCTGGTTGATTGTTTAGGCAGGCACTGAAGCTCATAGCAATGGGAAGAAAACCCCTCTCAAGGATTAAGAACATCCTCGACTAGGTCAGCGGCAACTTCTATGGCAAAAAGAGCAGAGGCCTCTCCAAACAGATTTTGTAAGGAAAAACATGTATAATTTTGTTAGGCATCTCTCTTCAGCAAATGCAGACATTGCAAAGAAGGTTATTCCATTGTTGTCAGTTATGCGATTTGTGACTTTCACTGCTCATAAACCACAATGAGGCGATTTTTGATGGCAATTTCAGAGTGTCCAGCTGGTTGATTAAACAATGAGCCGCTGTATAGTCTTCCACAGGCAATATGATGACACAGGGCATTGTATTTTGTTAATTTGCACTGCCCCACTATTGCTATAGCTCTAATGGCGCTCTATAAATAAATGTAATTGCTAGGTATTGGTGCTGTACTCAGGAAGCTTGCTGCCCACCATTATTACCATGGAAGTGACATAGGAAGACAAGAATCAAAACAAATCCATGGAAGAAGGATGCCAAACTGTATTGTACCATGCCATGGGAGAGGAAGAGGGAAGAAAAACACAGGTAAGATGATGTAATAAAGAAAGAAATGGTAACACACCAGCTCAATCTTTGTTCAAATAACTGTTCAGCAAGGTACAGATATGTTATAATCCCAAGAGAGCCAAGCGACAAAAGACGACTGTGTAACAGGTAATCAATAGTGAAAAGGGGGGGGGGGGGGGCTCTGGCTCGCAACACTTCTTTCCTTTTAAATGCAGACAAACAAACAAAAAAAAGGATATTGTATCATTTTATAAATGTGCATCCACGTGGCTGGGCAGCAGGTCTGGTCAATAAAGCATCTGCTCTGAGACCGCTCGTGTTATGGAGTAACATACAAGGCGTCTGCCTTTCATTTGTGTGGGTGACTAACAGCCGGGGCTTCAACCATCAGAAAAATCAAACCATAAACTATCCCACAAATCGAAGCAAATAAGTCCTTTCACAGAGGCAGGTAATTGGACGTCAACTTGATTTTCTCATAAAGACCAGACGGTTTGGACAAGATTAACCATTAGGCTTCCATATTAGAAACATCTACTAATCTATGTGTATGCGCAATAATATTGTATTTGGTTTTACATTTTTGGTTTGGCTTACATAAGAAAATAGTAATTATATAATATGCATGATCTATTAACAGCTTTAATTGTGCCAGAAAAAAAACAAACTACCGTATTTGCTAGAATATCAGACAAGGTTTTCTGTATGAAAAAATACCCCTCGTCTTATTTTCGAGATCGTCTCATAATCCAGCCTGAAATAGAGGTCTGACTGTAAGACAAAGAACAAGATCCCCCGCAGTGCTGCAGGGGACCTGGATCATCCGCTGCTCCCCGGCGCTTCTATGACCGAGTGCCGGTGTGCCATGTCCTTCCAGTGCAGCAGAGGATCCAGGTCCCTGCACCGCTGCGGGGATCCTCCTTTCTGGCAGCCGGTGAACGTCTGTGCGGCGTGCATACGTTCACCAGCTGCCAGAAAGGAGGATCCCCACAGCGCTGCAGGGACCTGGATCCTCTGCTGCTGCACTGGAAGGACACGACACATCGACACTCGGTCATAGAAGCGCCGGGCAGCAGCAGATGATCCAGGTCCCCTGCAGCACTTCTGCTGGGGCTTCTATGACCGAGCGCCGGTGTCGTGATCTCCCTGTGATCCGCCATAGAAGCCCAAGCGGAAGCAGTGGGCAGCAGCGGAGGTTGTCTGCGCACATCAAGCAGACGTTCACCGGCTGCCAGAGAGGAGGATCCCCTGCAGCGCTACAGAGACCTGGATCATCCAAGGGGACCTCGTTTCCCATGGAGAAAATGGCGTCCCAAACCCTGGCACCCAAAAAGGAACAACATCAAAGACACTATTGATCTCAAAGGCTCAAAAATTATACATTTGTTTTGATCAATCATTTTTGCAGCTGATGGGACTGCACAGTGCACATCAAAGTAAACGACTCCAGATAGGAAAGATTGCGCTTCATACGGATAACCAAACAAACAAAAAAAACACACAAATGCATTGAAATGTATAACAGACTATGACATTTGAAAATTGTCTTTTTCCCCAAATAAGGAAAGCAAGAGCCGGACTATTTTAAGCCTTAGAGGAAAGTGAGGCAGAAATGGCAGCCAATAAGATTACACAGTAGTACTGTCAATGTTTCAGTTCCCCCTGTGAGAAGGGAATGTATAAACAGCTCGTCGGCGTCATACATTGCTGGAATAGCAGAGCTGTGAGGCTCAGCACTGGCAAAGGAGGGAAGTTCAAACCAGGGCAACAAGCAAGCGGACAGAAAGGCAGTCATCACAGAGGCATTTCAGTGAATCGGATTCAACAAGAAATGCATTCTAGATATTAAGGAGCAGTGTTTCAAAGAGCAAATTCTGACACTCATAACATACATGACTATCGCATGGCATACTACAGAATCAGAATGCAAGTCATTCCACCTTCCTTCACGACCCAATATTGTAAGCTGCATGAGTGGCTTTTCAGTAGAGATCATTAAGTGTATTTATTGAAAATACCTACATTTCACTTGGGCATAGCTGAGCTCCATGGCAACTCGTTTCCATTTTCACTAGTGCCAAGCCCTAAAAATCACACAAACGTAACTAACCAAGCAAACCTATCACTTTTACTTTTGGTTTCTAAAATCAGTAAAATAGTTTGGGAGACATCTGGTTTAAAATGAACAGATTCGTTTTACTTGTGGAAAGTTATGAGATTGAGTCAAAAGATAGAAGTTCAGGATTTCCCTATCCTAAAAAAACCCCAACTTACTTTTCCTTATAGCACTCTAACAGAGGACTGCACCAAAGGGGAATAAACATAAGGTGCGCTTCTAACACATATAAAACCCCATTACATGTGTATCCACTGCAGTGAACTAAAAGTAAAAGAAGCATAATACACACACACCTGTCTATCTATATATCTATCTCTAAAGGGACAGTTTAATGTCACTGATACCCCAGGGGTATATTAAACTCCTCTGTTATTAGTTACATATGCCTTCTTGCAGTCCTGTTGATGTAGAATCTCTCTTCTTCTGTGGTCCAACCTTTCCTGCAACTGACCACTTTTTGTTTAATTTGAGACACTTGGGCACCGGCTCCTTCAAAGGGAAGCATGTAGCTCTGAATATAGTAATGTTAGTATTGCCAAAGGCCTGGTTTTGCCTCATTTTGATCCAATAAACTTCCTTTATCTGCAGACTTGGAGGCTGCGATTGTCAGCCATGTAATATTTTGAGCGTCTTTCACCTGCGCAGGACACCACACTCAGCTTATACTTTATGGAAATGCTGGACTTTCATTAGTCTACTGCTTAACGCATGGCTGTACGATAAAGAGATGCCAGGGTGTTTACTAGGGCTGAAACAACAAATTATGAAATTCGTTGTCAACGATTCTCATAATCGATTAGTTGAATCGATTTATAAAATGATTTGTTTTTAGAGCAAATGCTCTGAAAAACTCCCCTCCTTCTATAATCCGACCTCAAATAGAGATCGGATTATAACAGTAGAATGCAGATCCCCCGCAAAGCTGCAGGAGACCTGGATCCTCTCTGCCACCCGGTGAGGGACTGTTCAAAACGCGCAGACATCCTCCGCTCTGCCACCCGGTGAGGGACTGTGCAAAACGCGCAGACATCCTCCGCTCTGCCACCCGGTGAGGGACTGTGCAAAACGCGCAGACATCCCCCGCTCTGCCACCCGGTGAGGGACTGTGCAAAACGCGCAGACATCCCCCGCTCTGCCACCCGGTGAGGGACTGTGCAAAACGCGCAGACATCCCCCGCTCTGCCACCCGGTGAGGGACTGTGCAAAACGCGCAGACATCCCCCGCTCTGCCACCCGGTGAGGGACTGTGCAAAACGCGCAGACATCCTCCGCTCTGCCACCCGGTGAGGGACTGTGCAAAACGCGCAGACATCCCCCGCTCTGCCACCCGGTGAGGGACTGTGCAAAACGCGCAGACATCCTCCGCTCTGCCACCCGGCGAGGGACTGTGCAAAACGCGCAGACATCCCCCGCTCTGCCACCCGGTGAGGGACTGTGCAAAACGCGCAGACATCCCCCGCTCTGCCACCCGGTGAGGGACTGTGCAAAACGCGCAGACATCCTCCGCTCTGCCACCCGGTGAGGGACTGTGCAAAACGCGCAGACATCCCCCGCTCTGCCACCCGGTGAGGGACTGTGCAAAACGCGCAGACATCCTCCGCTCTGCCACCCGGTGAGGGACTGTGCAAAACGCGCAGACATCCCCCGCTCTGCCACCCGGTGAGGGACTGTGCAAAACGCGCAGACATCCTCCGCTCTGCCACCCGGCGAGGGACTGTGCAAAACGCGCAGACATCCCCCGCTCTGCCACCCGGTGAGGGACTGTGCAAAACGCGCAGACATCCTCCGCTCTGCCACCCGGTGAGGGACTGTGCAAAACGCGCAGACATCCCCCGCTCTGCCACCCGGTGAGGGACTGTGCAAAACGCGCAGACATCCTCCGCTCTGCCACCCGGCGAGGGACTGTGCAAAACGCGCAGACATCCTCCGCTCTGCCACCCGGTGAGGGACTGTGCAAAACGCGCAGACATCCTCCGCTCTGCCACCCGGCGAGGGACTGTGCAAAACGCGCAGACATCCTCCGCTCTGCCACCCGGTGAGGGACTGTGCAAAACGCGCAGACATCCTCCGCTCTGCCACCCGGTGAGGGACTGTGCAAAACGCGCAGACATCCTCCGCTCTGCCACCCGGCGAGGGACTGTGCAAAACGCGCAGACATCCTCCGCTCTGCCACCCGGTGAGGGACTGTGCAAAACGCGCAGACATCCTCCGCTCTGCCACCCGGTGAGGGACTGTGCAAAACGCGCAGACATCCCCCGCTCTGCCACCCGGTGAGGGACTGTGCAAAACGCGCAGACATCCCCCGCTCTGCCACCCGGTGAGGGACTGTGCAAAACGCGCAGACATCCTCCGCTCTGCCACCCGGTGAGGGACTGTGCAAAACGCGCAGACATCCTCCGCTCTGCCACCCGGCGAGGGACTGTGCAAAACGCGCAGACATCCTCCGCTCTGCCACCCGGTGAGGGACTGTGCAAAACGCGCAGACATCCTCCGCTCTGCCACCCGGTGAGGGACTGTGCAAAACGCGCAGACATCCCCCGCTCTGCCACCCGGTGAGGGACTGTGCAAAACGCGCAGACATCCCCCGCTCTGCCACCCGGTGAGGGACTGTGCAAAACGCGCAGACATCCCCCGCTCTGCCACCCGGTGAGGGACTGTGCAAAACGCGCAGACATCCCCCGCTCTGCCACCCGGTGAGGGACTGTGCAAAACGCGCAGACATCCCCCGCTCTGCCACCCGGTGAGGGACTGTGCAAAACGCGCAGACATCCTCCGCTCTGCCACCCGGTGAGGGACTGTGCAAAACGCGCAGACATCCCCCGCTCTGCCACCCGGTGAGGGACTGTGCAAAACGCGCAGACATCCCCCGCTCTGCCACCCGGTGAGGGACTGTGCAAAACGCGCAGACATCCTCCGCTCTGCCACCCGGTGAGGGACTGTGCAAAACGCGCAGACATCCCCCGCTCTGCCACCCGGTGAGGGACTGTGCAAAACGCGCAGACATCCTCCGCTCTGCCACCCGGTGAGGGACTGTGCAAAACGCGCAGACATCCCCCGCTCTGCCACCCGGTGAGGGACTGTGCAAAACGCGCAGACATCCTCCGCTCTGCCACCCGGCGAGGGACTGTGCAAAACGCGCAGACATCCCCCGCTCTGCCACCCAGTGAGGGACTGTGCAAAACGCGCAGACATCCTCCGCTCTGCCACCCGGTGAGGGACTGTGCAAAACGCGCAGACATCCCCCGCTCTGCCACCCGGCGAGGGACTGTGCAAAACGCGCAGACATCCTCCGCTCTGCCACCCGGCGAGGGACTGTGCAAAACGCGCAGACATCCTCCGCTCTGCCACCCGGCGAGGGACTGTGCAAAACGCGCAGACATCCTCCGCTCTGCCACCCGGCGAGGGACTGTGCAAAACGCGCAGACATCCTCCGCTCTGCCACCCGGTGAGGGACTGTGCAAAACGCGCAGACATCCTCCGCTCTGCCACCCGGTGAGGGACTGTGCAAAACGCGCAGACATCCCCCGCTCTGCCACCCGGTGAGGGACTGTGCAAAACGCGCAGACATCCCCCGCTCTGCCACCCGGTGAGGGACTGTGCAAAACGCGCAGACATCCCCCGCTCTGCCACCCGGTGAGGGACTGTGCAAAACGCGCAGACATCCTCCGCTCTGCCACCCGGTGAGGGACTGTGCAAAACGCGCAGACATCCCCCGCTCTGCCACCCGGTGAGGGACTGTGCAAAACGCGCAGACATCCCCCGCTCTGCCACCCGGTGAGGGACTGTGCAAAACGCGCAGACATCCCCCGCTCTGCCACCCGGTGAGGGACTGTGCAAAACGCGCAGACATCCCCCGCTCTGCCACCCGGTGAGGGACTGTGCAAAACGCGCAGACATCCTCCGCTCTGCCACCCGGTGAGGGACTGTGCAAAACGCGCAGACATTCCCCGCTCTGCCACCCGGTGAGGGACTGTGCAAAACGCGCAGACATCCCCCGCTCTGCCACCCGGTGAGGGACTGTGCAAAACGCGCAGACATCCTCCGCTTCGGCTTCTATTACTGAACGCAGGCGTCACGCGAGCTTCCGGTGCGGCTTTCATCATGGTAGCCCCAACGGAAGTGGAGGGGAGAAGCGGAGGCTGTCTGCGCGCATAGAACAGACCCCCACGGGCTGCTGGAGAGGATCCAGGTCCCCTGCAGCACTGCAGGGGATTTGGATTTTTAGTGCGCGATGTGCGCAACCTCCGCTACTTCCCTTCACGTCTACCTGCCCCACCAGGGGTTAATATAGCAACAGAAGAAAAACGGAACAAGTAAGCACCACTGGGTAAGGTAAGCCTGGAGTATTATCTTTATTTTTATGCTTATTTGCCTTGTGTTTCTTTTGTTGATATATTAACCCCTGGTGGGGCAGGTGGAATTTTTTCGGGATCTATTAATTATGTGCATTCTTTAGATTGTTTTTTATTTTTTGATTGTTGTAATATATGACTTATTATTTGTATTGTCCATATATTTATATTGTATTGTGTATTATCTATTCTTTTTTGTCTATAATTATTAAAGCATATATTTTATGCCTATTTTAGCGTTGTCAGTTTTTCTTATATCAGGGGGGCAGAGCGGCATAATGGGGCTATAAGGCATATCAGGGGGGCCGAGCGGCATATCAGGGGGGCATATAGGAGGTATAAGGCATATTGGGGGGCACAGTGGCATCTCTGGTACATAGGAGGTATAAGGCATATATGGGGCAGAGTTTCAAGCTAGGAGTGAGATGTGCATAACTGGGGGGGGGTTGGTAAATAAAAGAAAATACAAACAAGAGGCATTTTTCTCATAGTTAGAGAAATAGTGTGTTTGGGTTCCTTTAAAATATAGCTTTATTAATGACATCTTAATGTAAATTATACATTTTTATTTTAAATAAACCCAAAATTTGCATATTTTTTTTTTATCCGATTAATTGAAAAAATAATCGGCCAACTAATCGATTATGAAAATAATCGTTAGTTGTAGCCCTAGTGTTTACCAGTAGCCTGGGCTAAGATAACTGAGCTAGAGCACATGCTAACTGCCAATATGCATCTGCCTGAAAACATGTAAACAAAAACAAAACAAAAAAACAGTATAATATTTTGGAAAGCATATTAATTTGTTACCAGTATTAAAAAAAAAAAAAAAAAAAAAAGTCCAGTTTAAGATGCTTTCATGTAATATATGTGGAGAGTTCAACCTGGTCAGATATACAGAAGTAAAGGGACAATAGCAAGATTATCTATCTATCTATCTATCTATCTATCTATCTATCTATCTCTCTGCTTTAAGACAACACCACTTGGATAGTAATAACTCATGAAATATTCCTAGAAGAATTCAATGTTTTGGATTAGCAAAATAATACTTAATACAAATTATTTCAGTAAGGATGTTTTGCGATGGACTGCCAGGTTAAGGGACACAAAAATAATCCTTAACCCAATACCCACCCCCAGGCTTACAGTTTTTTTTCTTAGTGTTTTTAAAGCACTGTATTAGTAGCCATCGGTTACAATCACAGCTGAGACTAGTTGCTGATTCAGTAAGTATAGCAAGGTCTAATAAATGTTAACATAATTTAGGAGTTAGTTGTTTAGAGGAAGACACTTGATGAAAATATACCCATAATGCACAAATAAGAGCATTCAGCTATTATCTTTACGTTTGTGGGCACTTTATGAATCATACAAATGAGTCAAGGTGACAGAATGAAACCCCTCATGATAGGCACCAGGACATTTGAGATGAGATCATCTCCAAATGAACATCTGTGTCACACAAACCGATTGTAGTCCCCCACATCACGATGTCGGGGGCAAACGAAAGGCATTTGCACAAGCAGCATCACGTTAAAATGACAGAGCAGCCATGTGGGTGACGGGTGCTGGGCCTGCGTCAGAGACAGATGACTCATTAGGCGTTCCTTATCCTGTCTGACCAGCCTCCTACAGGGATCTGTGTTGAGCTGGAAGAGGTTTAACCATTTCTCTACATAGCTAGTTCTGCTGACTGACCCATTAACATATTACATCAACCACACATACAAGCCTGAAGTCCAAAACCGAATTCATGAAATGAGAAAAAAAAAAATGAAAAAAAAACTAAAAGCCAACACCATCTGCAAGTCCAACAAAGTAATCATGTTGACAGACACACCATGGCAACTACAATATATACACCCATCTAACCCATACTGCACCCGGCCACAGAAACCTCACGCTTACAGAAAGGAAAAACTACACGTCCTCCGCTGTCACAAGAGCGCGTCTGTTGCTTCCTGTTGGAGTACGACCACACAAAAGGTAACTGCAAAAAACTCAATTATAAAGAGGATCTTGCACCATGGATACGTTTAGCTAAATCATTACAAAATCCTTTGCTTGCTTGTGGCTCTTTAAAAACATTACCGCGCACAGGGCCTGTGGGAAGGAAGGGAACCGTTGCTATCAAGCGGGTAAACGCTGTGTGGCTCCACCACAGCCAATTGACGTCCAGGGTTCTATTAACCGTATGAGAGCCGGAGGCGGGAGCAGATTAAAATTAGAGAAGCAGAGAAACCGCTGTTAAGAGTAGAACATAAACCTAAAAGAAAAGAAGTAGACTAAAATGTTTTTATCCAACACTTTTTAGTTAAGATCTACACACTATCACAAGAGATGGGGGGGGGGACAGCTGTACAGCTCTGACAAGATGAAACAAACATACACTGTACCAACCTATAGTCTATTTAGGTGTATCCATTCATAGAGTTATACAGTATGTATTGTGGTTTAGCTGGAGTATCATAAAACATTTAGCCGTGTCTTTGTAACATTGTAGGTTTCCCCAACTTAATTAAAAACTGACAATTAGAAAGAATAACTCTTTCTGCCACCAAATAGAAACTGAGTGCCAGCTTGCCTGAAGCAGCTACAAAAATAAATAGAGTATTTGCAGAACACACCCAAAAATTGGAAGGGGAAAGCCTGCACGCTGGAGATAAGTTAGGGTCGATATACATTATTGCGCGTGGAGAAAGACTGCGCGGAAAGCCAGACGTAGCGCATTGAAGTTGAGAAGGTGAAAGGGTTATAGGGCAAAATGCTGATTAGGTTCTGCAGCTTTATCCAGAGCCACAGACCTGCCAGCAGCGTTAACGGATTAGCGCTGAATGCCCTCCTGCTGGACCCCATTGTACTGCAGTCTTTAATAAGGGCCGGAGTGCTCGAGGTAACCAAAAGGAGCAAAGGTTGAAAGCAGACTGGATAGCACGTTGAAGTAAAAGTGAAATCCGTACACGGGCGGTGAAATAACAGGTTTGCAAGTTAAAAGACAAAACGTTTGGATTCCCCAACACAGAAGCCGGATTTAGGGCGACAATTCCATGCAATGTGCCCCGTAGCATTCTGACAGCACCCTCGCAATCCAAAAATATTAGCACAGCCATGCAATTGATGCAAGCATTTCACATAAACATGAGGAAAGGAGCACATCTCTACATCACACGCAAAACGCACATGAAATCGTCCCTGTGCACACACCCTGAAATAAAAACAAACAGAAAGGAACACACCCTCCAGTATCGGGTGACGTACACACAATCAAGGTTCAAACAAATTCAAATGTACCCTATGTGCACAAAAAGAGTAAGTTAATGCCTGCCATCATGTGTGTACATAGACAGTGCCATACAGGGCCACTCACATCTGCCCAAAAGCCTGACTCGCTCTAATTATAACATACGAGGGGGTGTACACACACATATATATTTATAAAAAAATAAATGTATATGTATTCCATAACATATTAATTATAGAAAATATCCATGATATTTCTTATATATAACAAACATCATTTATGTTCTACACATTTAAGTATATAGATATTAAAGAAAAAAAACATTCCCTCATAGAGGCCTACATCTTTCAAAAATCCCCGGACTCACGTAAACAGGCAGCGGCCAAGGGTAGATAGCAGGCTCGGCTCCCACAGGGGACTTGAGCCGTAGTTCCAGCTTTTCGCCCATGTCCTGAGAGCATACTAATCCAAAAGCGCCAACGGTCACAAGAGGAGGTCTGTTTGCGCTCGAAACGTTCCTCCCACTGCCGGTCCCCGGGTCTCACTTCACTTTACAATCGGCGGCTCCACGGCGCCATCTTGGACCCGGCGCCAAGCAACAATGAGCCGAGGGTCGGAACAAACCAATGTGCTCGGGGAGGGGTGGTAGGTGGAGCCTCAACTGCTTCGCCTTCCAGTGAGAGAATTAAATAAATAATCCCGCGGGGTGTCCTCACATGGCCTCGTAGCCTGAAGTCTGGGGTTTAGTAGCTGCGAAAGCCGTGAGGACGTGTTTATCATATTATCGAAGCCTCCTGTAGCTACTAGGTGATGGTTGCTCCTAAGGGCGGTGGATTAAGGATGTAAACCCCCAGTGTTCTGGCACCGGTGACACATTGTACCCGGACGGTCACAGGGGTCTACCAAATTCTTGTAATAGCGGGGGGGGAACGGACTTCAATAGCAAAAACCGCGTTTTGCTTTAGTTGTTTGTTTTAGAGAAAGGTATGGAAATGAGTGGGTGTGGCAGTGGGTGACCTGTATGCCTGCAAGGAAGACTGTCGGTGTGATTTAGAGTTGTAGTACGATGGGGAAGGGAGGAGAATGTTCTATATGATCAATGGAGAGATGTTCCAAATGCTAGACAGAGGGGGGCGGGGGATACAGCTGACACCCAGAACGTGCAATGCGTGCAGTATGGGGGAACCCTGTGCTTTTGCAAGAATGTGTTAACCCTTTAACGTTCGATTTTACATTGAGTAGAAATTCTATATATTAAGTAACGCCCCTCCTGAATAATATATATGTATATATGTATATATAATCCTCAACCCACACCCTCAAGACTGTAAGCTTGCAAGCAGGACTCTCGCCACTTAATGTATCGGCTTAATGTATCTTAGTCTGTCAATTCTAGTCTTGTCATACCCCTTGAATATATGTATTGTAAAAAGCGCTGTATAAAGTGTTGGCGCTATATAAATAAGATAATAGCATATTGTACAGTACTACAGTGGGAGCCTTTTAGCTAGGGTTGCAACTAACGATTATTTTAATAATCGATTAGTTGGCTGATTATTTTTTCGAATTAATTGGATAAAAAAAATGAAATTTTTTATTTAAAATAATGTAATAAAAAACGTACAATTTACACTTTCATCTCTTTATCACAATAGCATTTCTCTATTCACCTTCTTATTTTACTGACATAATAATAAAAGCTACAAGAACCCAAACAGTGTTTCTTAAACTAGGTTTTAATACAAAGTTATTTGTAAATATTAATTCATATGTTACCTATTTTTCATATTTAATAAAAACTATGAAAAAAGCCTTGTTTATATTTTCTTTTATTTACCAAACTGCCCCCAGTTATGCACATCTGACCCCCAGCTTGCCACTCTGATATGTCTTATACCTCCTACATGCCAGAGATTCCAAGTGCCCCCGATATGCCTTATACTCCTTATATGCCAGTGATATGCAACTGAGCCCCCGATATACCTTTTACCCCCAGATATGCCTAATATCGATATGCCCTATACCCCCTATATGCCACTGTGCCCCCTGATGTGCCTTATAACTTCCAATATGCCACTCGCCCCCATTTATGCCTTATACCTCCCTATATGCCACTCCGCCCCCATAAATGCCCTGCACCACCCTGAAATCCATTATACTCCCTGATTCACCACTCTGCCTCCCCCAGATATACCACTCTGAAATTCATTATACCCCCATACACCACTCTGCCTCCCCCCATACACCACTCTGCCCCCCCCCCCATATAGCACTCTGCCTCTCTCCCCCCTCCCATACACCACTCTGCCTCCTGTCAGCAACAGAGGTTCACAAGACACCAGGGTGTCGGGTAGAGAGGCAGAGTGGTGTATGGGGGGCGGGGAGGCAGAGTGGTGTATGGGGGGCGGGGAGGCAGAGTGATGTATGGGGGGCGGGGAGGCAGAGTGGTGTATGGGAGGGTGGCTCCCATAAATCACTCTGCCTCCTCCCCCTCCCATACAGCACTCTGCCTCTCTCCCGACTCCCTGGTGTTTTGTGAACCTCCGTTGCTGACAGGCACTTTCACTGCAGCTTAATAGAATCCCCAGCGGAAGTGAAGGGGAGTAACGGAGGCTGTCTGTGCGCATCGCGCAGACCCCCACCAGCTGACAGAGAGGATGATCCTCTGCAGGAGACCTCGATTCTCTGTCAGCCGGTGGGGGTCTGCACGATGTGCGCAGACAGCCTCCGTTACTCCCCTTCACTTCCACTGGGGCTTCTACATCAGGTGATGCTGGCGCTGCATCATAGAAGCCCCAGCGGAAGTGGAGGGGAGAGGCGGAAGTTGTCTGTGTGCATCTCACGGACACCCACTGGCTGACAGTGAGGGGAATCCAGGTCCCCTGCAGCATTGCAGGGCGATCTGGATTCTAGTGTTATAATCCGATCTCTGTTTGAGGTCGGATTATATAAGGAGAGGAGTTTTTCAGAGCATTTGCTCTGGAAAAAAAACTCTTTTTATAATCGATAAAAATCGATTCGACTAATCGATAGTAAAAATCGTTGTCAACGATTTTCATTATCGATTATTATCGATTTTATCGATTAGTTGTTGCAGCCCTACTTTTAGCTTTTATCTTCCAAGGCCCCCTGAAAAAAGACAAAAGTAATAAATTTGATGTAGCTTTCCCATATGAAAACATGCATTCGTGTTGTTGTTATGATCAAGCTGGAGCCGTTTGGCATGATATTAATTTAATAAGCTGTATAATAAAAAAGAAAATCATGGAAACCTATATCATAATATGTGGACTGGATTTTGGACAATGGCACCAGTGACTTAAACAACAAAACATATGAATGAATGAAGTTGGTCACCACTAAAATAAAATAAAAAGCTTTAATAATTGACACTTATATGTAATTTGATATTCATAACTGCTTAGTATTTCAGCATTCCATACTAGCAAAGCAGAACACCAAGCTCTTCTCTGCAGGCCTGCTGTCTCCACCGCCAATCCCTCACCCTACCTGCAAGCATGTTTGCTCCTCACACACACCCGGTAGACGTTTACTCACACTTCCAAATAATAGCACCACTGCTGGTATCCTTGCTGCGCACAACCTTCACCCCTGCAGGTATACTTGCACCACGCAAGCCAAAACAGGCATACTCTGTCCACTGGCCTCAAACCAATTTGCTTCCCAATACCAGATCGCAAACCTGACACCCTACTGACATAGATGGATTTACAAAATTGTGGCCTACAATAAAGTTGTTTTGGATCCAGAATCCAGTTTTTGCCACCTGTTTTTTCCTAAATAATGCCTAAAAAGAGATATAAAATGCTGCTGTGTCTTGCCTATGTAAGAGACCAGCTATAACAAATTGCATAAAGGTTTGTAAATCAAGTTACACCTTCCCCAAGAAGAAGTTTGTCTTGTTGAATCCTAATTGAAATAGGCCACAATGGGTGGACAGGACAAGACAAGCAGTTTGTAACATAACAATTTGACTTACAAAGACAACAGGTGAGGAGGGCTTCAAAAAGCTTGAATATGTAATGTTCCCAACATAAGCTGCTGGCGGTAAAAACATGTCTGTCTTTTGACAATAATTTACAACAAGACAATATTTAAGTCTTGTTCCCAGAGTGTCCAAGTGAAGTCATAACCACAGGCAATTTTCCATTTAAAAGCTTTGTTAACCCTTGCAAAAAGACAGGGTATGCTCAAGTATGTGGAAATGGCCAGATTGCAGTGTTTACATTACTGATTGATACTTCTAGTTTATTTACTATAACAATTTTTCTTTCCTCCAAATGCCACAGCAACCAGTGTTAAAATCTGCAGTAGAACCACTATGCTGCCTCAAATGAGACTTGGAACCATCATTCCAAGCTTGAAACCTGAAATGCGCATGCTTCACTGAATGATGTCCCAAAAAACCTGGCATACGCATATTGGATATTTCTGTACTCAGGGGATGTTGCTGAGGGCAAGTTAATAGATTTTCCTAACATATACAGTCTAAGGAAATTAAGACTGTTAGATCTGAAAAAAACTTTGGAAAATGTTGGCGTGGAAACATGCTAGACTATTCTAGCATTCTGTTTGAATCCAAAAACAAGGAGGTAAGGTAAGGTTTTTACTGACTGATCTGGAAATTTTACCTAGCCTGTTCCATTCTAAACATTGCTGCCTACTCCCACGGGGTTCCCCCTAGGCGTTCTTACTGAATCCAAGATGGCGGATGCTAGTCCATTGCTGAATCCAAAAGGGTGGGCACAACTCTGCCTATCCTGCCTCCTTAGAGGAGTACAAAAGACAAACACATTTCCTCTGGCAGTAGGACAACAATTCACTCATTTAGGACTTAGTCTGTATCAAAAGTTAATCCCCAACTGCCTATAAATACTCCACTTACTAGTCAGTTTGTGCTCTGTGAATTCACTGTCCCATTTGTTGTACCTATCTCCAATAATTGTGTTCTGTGTTTTCATTTGCACGTGTGTGCGGACCGTCTCCTGCATCTGGACTCCTTATCCGACGGTAATAGACCTGGCATAACAATATTGGTGCCAACCCCAAAACAACCCTCACTATGAAATAACCCCTTAAGCCTTAGAATCAAGGCTAGTAGTGTTACTAGAGCCATCCAATTTATTTCCTATGACTACTTGTACAATATAAAAGACAAGGAAAATTGTGGATCTGTCACCATCAGTTGAGAACCATTATAATCTGGCATCAATAGCCAGTATCATTTGACTTGTTACACCTCCTTTCCAAAGTTCAGCAACCATATATAATTACAGTTTGCACCAATATTAGTGTAGACAGCAAAAGTGCAACAACACAATGTACAGGAACCATGGAAAAGAACGTTCGAAATGTTGGAAAGAAGATCGCAGCTGCTAAATCAGCTGACGCATGTGCTGTATCTGACTGTGATGATATTAGTCATAGCTTAAGTGTTCCTAACCTTGATATGTTGAAACTTGACATTCCATGAGGGGAAGCCTCAAATATCACTGGTGCTGCTCCTCCTTCTGCTTCAGTGCGTACAAGTAGACAACACGTCGAAGAGAAAAAAAGGAAAAGTCCAGAACCACTAGTACCCATAATATGTAGCAACATGAACAAATGCAACATGACATTTGTTGATGATGGTGACTTCCACATTACAAATATAAAACCATACGACTTACAGCATGAGGATGGAAGAATGCTTTAGAACATTTTATACCATATAATTGTTTGATAATTAACTGAAGATGAATTAGTAAATGAATGTGCCACTAACCACATCTAGGGCTATATTTTCTTTTGTATTCCAGAGATGTTTTTTTGGATTTGGTTGAACACGTAATGATCTGGACGGTTTCACAACAAAATGGGACTGTTGGGAGGTTTGATACCATGTTCTTGATTTCCTTTGAGCAGGATATGGATGTAGGCACTAATATGACAGACAACACACTTCATGTGTTTCTTATCTAAAATGCACTAGGCATTTTGAATTTGTGCATTTTGCCCTCTAACAGCGAAAGGTGTGGTCCTCTCATTGTGTACCCCGGGCAAAAGTTTTTGTTAGTGTATCTTGGTGCCAAAGGTTCCTCCTGGCGCAAAGGTGGAGTTTGCCCGTGTTTCTACTTGTGGTATACAGGAAGCTGTAGAAAACCTTTACAGTTTTTGCATATTGCCCCACAAGCACAAAATACAATTCTAAATATCGATACTGGTGTAAATAATATCCATATAATAGTTGTAACCTTGTAAGAGGAGGTTCCATTGTGCTTGCCTGTAGCAAAGTGAGCTGCCACAAAGACATTATGCTACCTTATTCATATAATGCTTTTGCCTAACTGCAGCAGGTCATATAATATGTATGGCCCACAAAAGCCATGTGCAGATAATGTCATTTTGAGGTTGAGTAACAAGGCGCATGTACTGTGTTTCACACATATCCTTAACTTGATGGTGACCCACTTCCTGGGACAGTCTAAAGTAGGGGTGGGGAATGTCCAAATGATTTGGTCCGGCTCGCGTGGCAAAAGGGGGCAGCAAGCGCGGTCGCCCCACCTGTGACCGGGATCACTTCCACAGGGGCCCGCTGCTTACCTGTGCATCTTTTGTAACACCAAGCGGAGTCACGTTACATCACATGCATTCCTGCTTCCACTGGGCAGTAAAAGAGAAGTTGTTCTCACAGAGTGTGAGCAACACATAGAGAAGTAGCGGGACCCTACGGAAGTCTGCAAGCAGCACAAAGAGATCTGCAGTTCAGGTAAGGGGGTGGAGGTGAATTTAGTGAATTTAGTGAATGATTGAGGATCTGAATAAGGGAATATTTGTGTGGGAATGAATGAGTAAATTAATATTTGTGAATATGAGTGAATGAATATCTGAATGAGGGAATATTTGCGAATGAGAATATGTGAATATCTGGGGGGAAAAATAACCTTCTGCCCAATTCTAGGTTGCATGGTTGGTGGTATACCATTTTTCTTTTGTGCAAATGAGTGAGGGCAGAATACTTAATACAGCTATTACACAAATCTCATAATTATTATTTACTGTTTTATATAGCGCCATCATATTCCTCAGTGCTGTACAATGGGTAAACACGACATGACAATTGCTTAATGAAACAGGCGAAGAGGGTCTCTGCTCAAACCAGCTTAAAATCTAGCATGTAACTTATGTGTAGTATAATGTCTCCCACAAGGCCATGATAAATCTATTCACATAACCAATACAAAAAAAAACTGCTATATAAACTACAGTTCAAAAGTTTGGGGTCACTTTGGGTTCTCCTTGGTTTTGAAAGAAAAGCAAATTTTGTCCATTAAAATAACATCAAACGGATCAGAAATACAGTCTAGAAATTGTTAATGTAAATGACTATTGAAGCTGGAAACAGCTGATTTCAATGGAAATCTTCAGAGGCCCTTTATCAGCAACCATCACTCCTGAGTTCTAATGGTATGTTGTGTTCGCTAATCCAAGTTTAAGGTTAAAAGGCAAAAACTATTTTGCAATTATGTTAGCACAGCTACTAATATCCTTGTTTTCCATGAACACAGCTAAGTGACCTCAAACATTTGACTTTATATTATGTATGTGATACATTCAGGCTATGCCTCCGCTTCAAGCCAACTGTATTTTGGACTCCATTTTGCATGGACGCTAGAGTAAATTGGACTCTTATTCAACTCATGAAAGTTTTTTGCTGCAAAAAAAATTTTTGGACAAGCATCACAGGGTGAGATTTTTTTAAATGGATATTTACATAAAACAGCATATTTATACTCACTAGTTATCCTACTTACCTTTGCATGTGATTGTACTCCTGTTCACATGGGACACAAGTCTTCCTCCCAAACGGAAAAGAAAGAGGTGCTGTCTGATGCATTCACTCATTAGCGTGCATGTACCTGTTTACACTATGTTTGTGTTTGCAGTGTTCATTATTTTTGGTTTGTGATATATTTCTGGAGATACGCTCTTATGGCAATGGATATTTTAGCTATGATTTTTACATGAGTACAGAAAAAAAATGCATCAAAAATCCTGAAAAGCCAACCTTATTTAACCATGGGGGTTCCTATGTTCAGGTGGCCCCAGCATTTGATCGGCTGTAAGTTTTGCAAGGAATACAGAGGACACATATTCTATTGCAGACATTTTAGAAAGATGGTATGCTTTTCACTGGATCGTACAACTGCTTTCATAAGAAAAGATATCCAATGTTTCCCTTTATAGAAAGGACACTCCATCTCTGAGATCCAAATGTGTATGATCTGTAGGTTCAGTTAAATTCTCTGATCATGTGTGTACTGAATAAGCCAATCACATTAGATCCATGGCTATACCTATTATCTAAACCATCCCTCACTTTCACAAACCATGAGACCAAACTAGTGTCCCGTATTGCCTTTAGAAGCCAGGAGGGCAATAGCCCACAAATGGAAAACTCCTGATGTCCCCTCCAGATAATTAGGAGAAAAGAAATGGATAGACTGACTGCTCGGGACCCGTGGTTGGGACGAGGTAGCGGATTCAAGGGTGTTGGGGTGCACAGGTGGTCTTTAATTTTATCTTATTTCATTTTATTGTCATCTGATAATATACATGTGGGCCTCGTGACAGAAGTGGTCCACTCGCCACCACAAAAGCCTTTCACATGTCTCCTACGTGGATCTGGTAGGAGACATGTGAGATTGGTTGTCCTGTACTTTCTATATGTCGGTATATTGCTGCGGTCTCAACAGCAGTTTTTCTGTTTCAA